>NC_057801.1:711787836-711986690 GCF_018294505.1 Triticum aestivum
GTCCGTTTCGCCCATTTTGCGGTACGCCACACCCCTCCCGATCAACAGGACCCCCGTTTCGACCGTAGGAGGTCCGTTTCCTCCATTTTGCGGTACGCCACACCCCTCCCGATCAACAGGACCCCCGTTTCGATCGTAGGAGGTCCGTTTCATCTGTTTTGCGGTACGCCACACCCCTACCGATCAACAGGACCCCCGTTTCGACCGTAGGAGGTCCATTTCCTCCGTTTTGCGGTATGCCAAACCCCTCCCGATGAACAGGATCCCGTTTCGAATGTGGCCGGTCAAACACAAGGCCGTTTCCTCTGTTCTGCGGTACGCCAGGCCTCGTTTCCATTGCTTGTTCCGTCCAAGCCCTCCTGGTGAACATGACCACACATTCTGTTTTGACCCAGCCGATTGGCTCCCCATGAACACGACGATGACGTTGTTTCTCCGTTCCGACCCAGCCATGTACAGGAGCCCTAGCCGTACGTATGCGCGACTAGGCGTTCGAGACCCTGCCCATATGTAAACATACGTGGCCATATTTTCTTTCTTGCGCACTGGCCGCTGTATGTACGTGTACATGCTATGTGCACGCCTCTACTACGACACGTGCGCGCCTCTACTACGACACATGCGTGCCTCTACATCGACCAGTATATATATACATACACGTTCGCGACCAGAATGACAATGCTACGTACGCTTCGACCAGGTGGGTCCCGACTGTCAGCCACTTCCTTGCATGCGAAGATGTAGCTGGTGGGTCCCAGCAGTCAGGGGGGCAAATCATTTTGTTTTGTTTTTTACCCGGACGCACTTCCTTGCGTGCGAAGGTGTAGCTGGTGGGTCCCAGCAGTCAGGGGGGAAACGTTTTTTTGCGAAATACGGTGGCCCGTCCAGTGGGTCCCCGTTGTCAGGTGGAGGAATAATTATTTTACGTGCAATAAGGAGGCACTTCCTTGCTGCGGCCGTGGACCTAGCTGTCAGCCTCTCCACGTACAGCCCATGTCCGATGGAAGCCGTTCCTTGACCACGTTGACCACGCCGCGCCGGGAGCACCAGGGCGGTGGACGACGGCGAGGCCTAGGAAGGGGACGACGTGGAGCCGGGGAAGACGCGGCAGTGGATGCCCACGCATAGAGGAGTACGAGGGTTCACTGGTTCCCTGCGGTGTGAGGCTGCCATCGCTGCAGAATAACAGGGGGTGTGGGTGAGTAGTGGGATGGCCTGGCCAGCGGTGGGAGTAGTAGGCGGTGGTGAGGCATCCACCGCATCGCAGCCGGCCATGGGAGGCAGGAGCACGAGGCACGACCTGCGCTGGTTTGGGCGGCTAGAGCAAGAAGACCAGAGGTTGAAGAAGCATTACGGCCGTTGGATGGACATCGTACGGTCATTGGAGCTAGAATCGTGCATATTGACTAAGTTGACAAAGCCCTCCGTCCCCGTCAACTTAGTAGGCCCACAAGTTAGCCTGCCACTATACTGGGTCCCAGCTAACTGGGGGAGTATTCATTTTTTTGTGCGTAATAAGGAGGCACTTCCTTGTGTGCAAAGATATAGCTGGTGGGTCCGAGCTGTCGGCGGCGGTAATGTTTTTTCGCAAAATACAAAGGCCCTTCCGGTGGGTCCCTGATGTCAGGTGGAGGAATCATTATTTTGCACGTAATAAGGAGGCATTTCCTTGTGTGCGGCCGTGGACCCAGCTATCGGCCTCTCCACGTACAGTCCACTTCAGATGCATGTCGGTCGTTGACCATGTTGACTAGGCCGCGCCGAGAGCACCAGGGCGGTGGACGACGGCGAGGCCTACGAAGGGAATGACATGGAGGTAGGGAAGACTTGGCAGTTGTT
Organism: Triticum aestivum; assembly: GCF_018294505.1. Lineage (NCBI taxonomy): Eukaryota > Viridiplantae > Streptophyta > Magnoliopsida > Poales > Poaceae > Triticum > Triticum aestivum. The sequence goes on from NC_057801.1 coordinate 711,789,676, forward strand.
TCCCACATGGAGGGGAGTACGACTGTACGAGGGTTTACTGGTTCGTCTACCGTCGTCGGAGAATAACAGCAGGCGTGGGTGAGTAGAGGGATGGCTAGGCCAGCGATGGGAGTACGATGGGGCAGTGAGGCCTGCGCGGCAGCACAGCCGGCCGCGGGGAGGAGGGAGCAGGCAGTCCCGCCGACGCTTGTTTGAGCGGCTGGAGCAGGAAGAGCAGAGATTGAAGAAGCACAACGGCTGTTGGATGGACATCCAACAGTCACTGCTTGTGCATCAACCTTTTTTTAGGAAAGCCTCAAATCTTTGGAAAACAGCATACAGCCCATCTGCCATTATTTCTAATAATTTACAGCCCATTTGCTAATTCTTAAGGTTTTTTTGGAGCCCATATTCTTTTTGTTAGCATTACAGCCCATATTGTGGCCATGGTTAAAAAATTATACGAAATTTTGCATATTTCGGTGCGGTCCGAACTGTTTTTAATCCGAAATATCGAATCACATTCAAACTAATTTTAAAAATAAATGTATATCAATATAAAATCCAACAAATTCTCCATGCATAAAAATTAATGTAATTTAAAATCTCAAATGAAAAAAAGATATTTGAAACTAATTGTCGGTTTGATGTGTTTTAAAAATGTACAACCCATTTCTCATTACTGATGGGCCATTTTCTCGGCCAGCCAAATGAAAGCTCTCGTTGTCTTGAAAGATTTGCAGCCCAACAGGTCTGACAAAGCGACTTACTTGGAAAATCACAAAAAAACTAGGCTGTGGCCGTGGACCCAGCTGTCAGCCTCTCCACGTACAGTACTCTTCCGATGGAAGTCGTTCCTTGACCACGTTGACCACGCCGCGCGGAGAGCACCATGGCGGTGGACGACGGCGAAGCCTAGGAAGGGGACGACGCGGAGTCGGGGAAGATGCGGCAGTGGAACCGTGGGTGAGTGGAGGGATGGCCTAGCCAGCGGCGGGAGTAGTAGGGGGCGGTGAGGCCTCCACGGCATCACAACCGGCGACGGGAGGTAGGAGCAGGCGGCACGATCGGTGCTACTTTGGGCGGCTAGAGCAAGAAGACCAGAGGTTGAAGAAGCACGATGGTCGTTCGATGGACATCGTATGATCACTGCAGCTAGAATCGTTCATATTGACTAAGTTGACAAAGCCCTCCGTCCCCGTCAACTTAGTGGGCCCACAAGTCAGCCTCCCACAAAGGTGGGTCCCAGCTAGCAGGGGGTATTCATTTTTTTCTGCTTAATAAGGAGACACTTCCAGTGGGTCCGAGCTGACAGCGGGGGGAATGTTTTTTTCGTGAAATACGGTGGCCCATCAGGTGGGTCCCAGCAGTCAGGGGGCAAACATTTTTTTCGCAAAATACGGTGGCCCGTCCAGTGGGTCCCTGCTGTCAGTTGGAGGAACCATTATTTTCCGCGTAATAAGGAGGCACTTACTTGCTGCGGCCGTGGACCCAACTGTTAGACTCTCCACGTACAATATACTTCCGATGGAAGTCGTTCCTTGACCATGTTGACCACGCCGCGTTCCGTTGCATGCAGGCGTCCATGGGCGTGGTGCGTCCCCACTGCCAGCCTCTCACGTACAGTCATCTTCCGATGACTCTCGGTTGTTAACCACGTTGACCACACCGTGCCGAGCGCACCCAGACTGGAACGACCCGGAGATGGGGAAGACGGGGCAGTGGAGTCACAGATGGAGAGGAGTGGGAAACTTCACTGGAGCAAGAACAGAGGTTGAAGAAGGAGCACAGCTGTTGGATTAACATCCAACAGTCCAGCTGCTAGAATCATTTGTTGATTAAGTTGACAAAGCCGTGCATACATGTCCTCTTAGTAGGCCCACAAGTCAGCCACCAAATCTGACGGGTCCCAGCTGTCAACGGAATGAATAATTTTTTTCGCAAAACAAGGAGGCACTTCCTTCCATGCGAAGATATAGCCGGTGGGTCCCAGCTGTTAGGTGGAGGAAACATTTTTTCAGCTTAACAAGGAGGAACTTTCCTTGCATGCGACCATGGACCTCGTGGGTCCCAGCCGTCAGGCTCTCCATGTATAGTCCTCTTCCGATGACTCTCATTTGTTGACCATGCTGCACCGAGCGCAGCGAGGCGGTGGACGACAGCGAGGCCCCGGACGGGAACGACTCGGAGATGGGAAGACGCGGCAGTGGAGTCGTAGATTGAGAGGAGGAGAAGGGTTATAACTGGTTCTGTTCTGGCATGGGGCTATAGTCTGTGGAGAATAACAGGAGGTGTCGAGGGGTGGAGGGATAGCCTGGCTGGCGGTGGGGTAGTGCTTCGCAGCGATGCGTGCTAAGCAGAGCCGCTAGCCGCCGGAGGCCAGACCAGGCGGTACCAGCGACGCTGGAGGAAGAAGACGAGAGATTGAAGGTGCATGCCGGCCGTTGGATATAAATTCAATGGCTGTGGATGACACAATCATTTGTTGACCAAGTTGACAATGCCCTGCGTAGGCTTCGACCTATTGGCCCACATGCCAGCCTGCAAAAATGTGGCATATATTTAACCCATGTTTTCTAGATTGTACAGTCCATTTGCTGGGCTGGGTGAACAAATAATTTCGCGTCAATCAGGCCCATTTATATTTTCTAAGAAATCCCAGCCCATTTGCACTTCCTTGAAATACATGTATTAGGTGGGCCCGTTATATATATAATGTTATGTTAGAAGGAGCAATTAATATCAAAGAATGAACCGGAGAGGCACATTATATATATATATATAATTAACAAATTAGCGAGTTATTGCTCAAAATAAAAATGTGCGCGTTACTATTAAATTGGTCCTTAAAATCTTCGCAAGCTTTTGTACGCAATCACCAGGACTTTCCTTGCCTGTGAGTCAAAAACAACCAGGATTTTCCTTGCCAACTTCCGTTAAACATTTACTTTTATAAGTTAATAACATGTGGGATGTTTTTATAATGTATATATAAGTCTCTATAAAATATACGATAATAGTAATAATATAAATATATATAATGTGGTTAGAAGGGAAAACATAAATTGGACACAACATTACTTTTATAAGAGACCTGCGTTTTATACCCCACAGTAGGCATACTAACAAGTTCACACACAAATACAACAGAAAAGGTAAACATTCATATCAAACTCAGGTTCACAGGACACGTTCATATTCATAGCCAACATTCACTATCAACAACTCAAAAGATTCATATATACACAAGCTCAGCATATCTATGCATCCAAATGATTGATAGATCACACAACAATATTCATACATAATTCACAAAAAGATTCAGATATACACATGTTCAGTATGTTTATGCATCCAAATGATTGAGATCACTGCCAATATGATCCATGGACGAACTTTAATTACCTAGGGTACAGACTGGTAAATGGTGTTCAATCGGAGGTACTTCTTGCTAAAATTAGTTCTTGTACGAGTAAACTTTCGAGTACATAAGAGGCAGCACAGACAATCTGAACTTTGCTTGTAGGTTTATCCTCAAATAGTGGCCTCGTGCCAAGGGAGGTTTGAGCAACTTGGGCACTACTTTCATCCAATTAGTTTACTGGCTCATCTTGGTCCCATATCTCGCCAAAATTCTACATTGCAGACGAGAAAGGAGGCGGTTGAGAAAATGAACCACCCAAATTTTTTGTGCAGTTCAACTGAAATGGAGCATCCTTGGCGTGCAGACTGATTAAGTGCCAGATGAATATACGCGTCAACCAACTTGTCTAGAATCTTTAGACTCCATGCCATATAGTTCGCTAGCATATGTGCCGATAACCAAAAGGCACAAGTTGGGACCAAAGACTGGAATGCATTTTTCTGGGCTATGCACCAAGCAATATTTTTGGCGTTCACTCTCCTAATACTTGGAGTTTGACAATTGGTTGACGCTGGTTGATACTCGAATGAATATATGCACTTCCTGTCAACATCGATGCTTGTCTGAGTGAAGTTTGGAGTACATAGCAGCATCATAAGTACCTGTCCATCTGATCATTTTGTGCAGTTCTACTGAAATCACCCGATGTAATGATTTGCCTGCGAGTTCAGGCTCCAAATTACTCCTTTATGAAATCGGCAAATAGTAGCACAATACCAAATTACCAATACATATGACAGGCACAATAATCAGGATAAAGACTAGTACCAACCTGTGTGAGGTAGCATATCAATTACTATTTCCTTTGACTGGAAGCCGAGATAAGCCAAGCGACTAACAACAAAGGAAGAAAGCAAGCGGAGATTAGCCACTGACAGGAAAGGACGGAAGCTGTCGAGGCAATGAAGCACCCAAAGTTTTTGTGCAGTTCCACCAAAATCGAGCATCCATGTTGGCATATATATATTGAGAGAGTGAGATTACTGTAATAGTGGGATTAGTTGATGAAACATACACTAATAAATAGAAGCACCCTCATTATCTTAATGGGTAAAGTTAGCAACATAGTAGTCTTGCTTAAAGAGAGGTATTAGTTTATTTAATCAGTGCCAATTAGCTCAACTCAACACTCAAAGCATTGCCATTTATCATAGGTTGCAAAACTTTAACATGCAAAGATAAAGGAGTTTCTCATGACAGTAGCACGATAAAAATAGAGATGACAACAAACTAATATGGATGAAGGCCTTAGGCCCGTACCAACCTGAGAAAAAAAGCTTATTCATGTAGTCCCATAAGAGATGATAAAGCACTCACTGGAATCACACAATAGTATATATTTTTGTGCACTTCAAATGTATGGTTGACATCACTCTTGTTTACCAGTGCTGAGATTATATCGAAAGATTATCAAGAACTTCCAGCAGAGTTAAAGCACTCGCTGGGATACAGTTCATTGTATTGTCTTGTGTAGTTCCACTAAAATGTATGATTGGCACAACATGATCCCTGTTTGCACAAGTAGGAACAAGGTGAAACCTTCATTAGCTTAGTGAGAAAGGATAGGAAGACATTAGCATATTACTCAAACCGTAGCATCAAATTCATGATGGACAATACGCAAAACATTGCCTCATTGAACCAATGGCAATAAATTGACATGCAAAACAATAGCACTATTATGTCATGACACTAATAATATTCCCTCCCTGCTCCACCACATGATTCACCTCCATATACAAACATACACACGTACATGATTCAGCATAGGGTCCTACTATAGATTTGTTTAACTCCAACAGGAAAATTAATTAAGTGAGACATCAGAAGTGGAATGGCTCCCTGGAGGATCGTCTCACATGTAAGGTAGTCATTGTTGGAGCCCTTGAATGGCCTCGACTGAGGCCTCTGGCTTCAGCAAGATTGCCTTGGCACTGTTTATTCTTCTTCTTCTTCCTCTTCATGCTCTGTTTCTCTTTCTCCTCACCAGTTGGTGAAACCAAGTACATGATTGGCCTTCTAATTCAGAATTGGTTTTTTCAGTGAGGGAGTACAAGTGTACTAGTAAAAAACAACATTATTTTCTCGTGGCAGTCGGAAAATAGAGATGAACACATGCATTAAATATCATTCTTACCTAAAGGAAGGTTATGGCGCCAATATGGATGATGAGGATTGGAACACAGATCTCCCTTTGTGCAGTTCCACCAAAATGAACCAACTGTTCCATTCTGACATTCCAGTTAAACAACACAAAAGTCACGTCTTTTAAGAAGAGTTTTGTGCAGTGCACCAAAAGGTCACAACAGCAACCAGGTGAATTGGATATCCCTGTTTGCACAAAAAGGCACAGAGGAAATAGTCTGAGTCTCAAACAATTACATGCAAAAACATTTGGCTAAACTTGTCATGGCTTATAACAGTGGCATGGCTTCATTTTTACCAGGGACATTAGATTAAGAATAGCTAAGGCTGCGTTTGGTTCACAGGTTTGGTGCAGGCTTTTTGTAGGAACACTATTCCTACAGTATTCTTTCCCTTCCAACCATTCGGAACACGGGAAAGGTGAATATTGTTTCATAGGAAAGCTGGTCTGGTAGTACTGATTCCATAGGATTAGAAACATCCACGCGCTACTCATTTGTTGGGCGGAAGCCCGAGGCAGGCGCTCGCTGCCATGCGTTAGACAGGTTGTTGTGCTGTGTTTGCCAGAATAAAAATATCAGCCTATGTGTGGTACATGAGGTGAGGACAAGAGTAGTCACTGTGCAGCTAAATAAACAAATAGCATCTCATACTGCCAAGCATGCTACTCTAAAAAAACAAATCTGTACATTTCGTAGTCCATCCAAACACATTCTCTTGAGAGTTTCCTCCGGTTTGCTGTTCCATAGTTTTATACCTACATTCCTTTCCTATTCCTCTATTTTCATCAAGACCTATGTTTTCTGCCCCTTTATTCCGAATGGAGCCTAAATATTTGGTATAAGGGCATGGGACAGTGGGTGCACCAGCAGTCCAGCACCATGTACATAAACAAGGGCATAAAGTGGTGATTCATAGTTTGTTGCCCCGAGAAACAAACATCCAAGAAACATATCTGGGTTGGTCCCATTTTTGTTCACTCTAGCCACCTACTCCTATGTGTGGATAGAAAATCTAGTCCTGGTCATACCACTGTGTACAGCGTTACCCCTATATTTCCCTTTTCGACCAAGAGACCGGTTGGATGACCAGTCTGTACTACTTTCACCCACTTTCCTTCCTGTTTGTACCAAGTCCGATGTACATACTAAATTCCCCCACCCCCACTTTATTTCTTGTTTGAACCATGTACTCCCTCTGTCTGGAATTACTTGTCATCAAAATGGATGTGTCTAGAACTAAAATACATCTAGATACATCCATTTCAATGACAAGTATTTTCGAACGGAGGGAGTACAAGATTCGACTCCATGAAGTAGCTTTACCTCTAACAATAGAAGAAAAAAATAGGTGACGTTGGACCATCCGATCGAGAGGGGCTGAGAGGTAGAAAATGATGCACATGCAGTGATGTAGCGAGCTGGGGAAGTAGAGCTAAGGCGGTTTCAAACAAAGATATACCTGAAGGTCGTCGGGGTGTGGATAGGTCGGCGGCGGGAGACCGGATCCGCCCACTGGCAACGACGAAGGGATCGGAGGACCTCCCGAGCCGGTGCTCGGCCAGAGATAACGATGCGGCCGGCAGTGGGTCTCCTCCCTCGCTGTCGACGACGGCCTAAATGCTGCCCCTCCTACCCTTCACCGGCGGAGGGGGATACTACGTACGGATCTGTAACCAGCAGTGAGGATAGAAAGCCAGTGTTTTTTGAAGGGAGAAAGACAGTGTTACTACCCCTATCTTGTTTAGGTCTGGAGAGGATGAGAGTGTGTGAATAGAGCAACCCTAGCAAGCAAGCGTGGAGGCTCCGGCCTATATATACGTAGTGGGGTAGTTTTCCTTTTTCACTCCATCAAAACAATCGTTTAAAATTGTGTACTACTACATGCCAGGTCGCGGTTTTTTTAGTTGTTGATTGTTTTTTGAGATAGCTACTCGCTTGTTCCAAGTGGTGTTACGGTGTGCCAGGTCGCACTTTATATCGTTCAAGTCTGGTACTACAAGTCCCTCCATTAAATGAACAACCACCCCCTCGTAAAAATTGTGAACAAGACCACGGCTAAAATTAGCGGAAACGTGGGTTGCCCCAACATGCATTATTATTTATATTTTCTACTCCCCCCGTTCCTAAATATAAGTCTTTTTATTAGCCACACCTAAGACAAGAATTTTTTTATTAGCAGTGAACCCCACATGTGATAGACACAAAAATTGTGGCAAGATTCCCTTAGGCAAGCCAAAGTGTGTAACAATTTGAGCAACTTAGGTTAGGCAAGTGTGGGAAAAATAATGTGGCAACATAAGACAAACATAGTCACAATCCAAACAGCCCCGTAATTTTTTGTGACATGCATGAAAATTTGGTTAGTTAAATTTATAGTCAAAATTTGGCAAGGTGCATCAAATCAACATATGCAAATATCAAAAGGAAAGTCACGACATGCATGCATGTGTTGTACCCCCTCCGTTTCCAAATATAAGTCTTTTTAGAGATTGCAACAAGTGACTACATACAAAGCAGAATATGTCGTACATACGAAGTAGCCCATTTGAAATGTGTAAAAAGACTTATATCGAGTGCAGTGCTTTGATGTGTTGCGTCAACTCGTACAAGACCGAGAAATTTGATTACTACAACGCCCTCTCCCTCGCGGACTGAGCGCTGGTGCCTTAACTGCACCTGCCTTTGGCTGCATGACAAGAGGGCCAACCACCTGTTGGGCCCACCTGTCATAGATGCAAAGGCAGGAGCAGTAAGTAGAAGCTTTCGCTACACGCTATCCCTCCCGCACGAGGTGGACGGACATGCAACAGTGGATTCGATACTGTAGAAGTAGGAGTAACATCATTGTTCGTCTTCTCAAAGAGGCGAAGAGCCAAGTGCAACCCTAACGTGGCAGTTGTGAACGCTCGCGTGGTGCGGTTCCTTGGAGCATGCATATACTAGCCAGGCTCTTGCATGAGACAAAATTGCTATTGTTTAACAATTAAACTCCATTATCCATTGGTTGATACTCATTCTGCATAGGTCCACGCGCTTAGCACCGTTTCCTCCTGGGGTCACCAATGTTTATTTGCTAATTAATAGCATTGCATGCAATGAACTAGCCATTGCAAGTCATTAAAAGCATGCACACCTCTCATCTCTTATTGGTTGATATGTCAAGAAACAAGAAACAAGGTAGAAGTTAATGCACCGCGCCTAAGTGTTTTGGGACTATTTGGTTTTCGTAAGATGACTTACACACCTAGACTGAGGGAGTAGTAATGTAGTATAGTCCTGTAAACCGGAATGGAGTATTTGCCTTTCTAGAGATTTCAACAAGTGAGTAGACTACACCGTGTGCAGTACTCCCTCCCTTCCGGTTTATAGGGCTCAAATCTCAAATCTCATGAACCAAGGCATTTTGCGATTGGAGGAATGTATCTCGTACTTTACAAAACTACCCTAATTAAACTCATGCATTAATTACGTAGTTCTCTCATTTTCCTCTCCGCCTTGGTCGCGGTGCACAATATTGAGCACTCCTATATGACTAGCCGCTCAATCTACATGCGGGACATTTCAAAGCATCTGGGCCCGCGTGCCATCCACCAAATCACAGTGAGGTGCTACAGTCAAGACTCACCTGTCACCCCGGTGTGGCCTTCATGACCCGTCATATCACAAAACCCACACCTTTACCAGCAGTGGTAAGGTGGCCTCCAAGTTGGACTGGACGAAGCAACCATCATTTCACTGGAATGCTCGTTCAAGCCCTTTCTTCCCTTTCTTGAAGAAAACCTCACTCCAGGCTACTCACTTCTGCCATTTTTCTTCTGTACCGACGAAGAAAAGGTGGGCGAATTAGTTATGCTGCTATATTTTCATTCCAAGAATCTTCTTTTTGCGAAGCACCGACCGATTCTCACATCCTATTCTTTTCCCGTTTTCATTTGCGATTGTGGTTTCCTTTCGATTGCTTTTTGTTTGTTAGTTCACTGATGGATCCTGGAGCACTAGGCAAAGAGTTGCTGGTGGACAACCCACTGGAGACAACGATCTCCAGGAAGCGAGCACCAACCAACGAGTTGACCATGTTGGCGGGCTAACCCATGGAGACGAAGAACTCCAAGAAACAAGCACTGGCCAAAGAGTTGAGGACGATGGCGGACGAAAAAGAAAGTTGGAACAATAGCAAGGGCCCCACCGTGCCTACCCCAGGAACTCTGATTGCCACCTATGTGAGGCTCAAGACCGAGTTTGAGGAGATAGTCATTGTTGAGAAGCAGTATTCCCCTGGCAAGGTGATGGCCCCCATCGAGGATGAGGAGATGGCCCCCGGAGGGATGAGATCCCCCGGTGAGCTGCCCAAGGTAAAACATAATGGCTTATTACCATAGTTGTGGTTTTTGATTATTTGCAATGTGCTTGCTAATATGTTAGGGTTATGCAGGTGCCGGTGGACGTCCTTGATGATTCCGATGTCGTGGCCCCTCCTGTTGGCATCGCCCCGGAGATCGATTCCGATGCCGCTGTCCATCCTGTGGACATCGCCCCAGAGATCAATTCCGATGTCGCGGTCAGTCCTGTGGACATCACCCCAGAAATCGATTCCCATGCCACTGTCCGTGCTGTGGTCATTGCCCGAGAGATCGATAACAAGAAATAGTTGGTCGTGCTAATCCTTCAGGGTAGTTTGCATTGCCTTGTGTTTAATTACCAGAACAATGCGTGTTATCAAACCATCTTAGGGCTAGTGCACTGTCTTGTGTGGGCGGATCTTGCTACTTTTGTTTGATAGTGAATCATGCGATGAATCATGCGAACCCTCTCCGAGTTATGGAAACAAATGTATCCTCACCAGCTTTTGATGTAATATATGGCATGCTTAGATGTAAGTTTGAACTGTTTATCATATCAGTAGGGCTTGTTTGATGATTCTTGGTGTTAGTAGGCTAGCTACTGTGCGAGCTATAGTACTTGCAAAACACTCACCAAAGAGAAATGTTGGGGCTGATGAGCTCGTGGTACGCTTATACTTATCCCTCGTCGATCGACCAATAGCCCTAGCTCCTAAAATTGTAGGCTTAGCGATCGATCAAACAATAGTCGACATACATTCAGGCCTCATTTGGTTCATAGGGTAGGAAAATCATAGCAAAAGTACAGAGAACATGCAACACAAAATCATAGCAGTGCAGAGACGTACTCCCTTCGTTCCAAAATAGATGACCTAGGCGGTCTAGTTTGGCCTAGTGGGTTTCAGTGATATGACGTGGTACAGTGCCGTCCAGTCTTTGCGTGTGGTAGCAGTATTGCGGGTACAGTAAGTTTTCTTGAAGAAGCGGAATTCAACGAAGTCATGATGGTTCCTTCGTCCGAATAACTTACAGTGGGAAAGGTTGAGCCTGCGATACGACCGGGGTAGAACAGGATAATTTTATGCATGGCAGGTGGACCAGGATGGTCGACGTCCCACATGCCGGCGAATGAAAGTATTCTTTACTTTATAGAGGACGAGCAACGAGTATTCGTTGTTTATTTTTTATGAAAGCTATTGTCTCCACTGTTACTCCTTGACTTTGTCAATGCCTCTCTCTCCTCCACATAAGCGGGGACTACTTGCTATGAATGCGACGGGCTGCTGGCGTCTTGAGGGGTCAGGGCGGTCAGAGCGGGCTCCGGAAGCGGTCCAGACTCCAGCATGGCCCACCTCACATTATCACCATATATTTCATGGAGTTCGTGCGTGGCGGGCGGGCGATCTCTTCTCCCTCCCCCATTTCTCTATTCTCAGCCGACACCCGCCGAGCGATTAGATTTCGGCTATCGACGGTTTATTCAATTACAGTCCCACATGTAAGTGAAATTGCAAGACAATGCGTGTCCCCTCTAGTGAGTGGCGTGCGAGCCGGACTGTCGGGGGTGCGACGCGTACGAGTCGTAAGTGTGCCGCCTTTTCCTTTAAAACTTGCGAAGTGTAACATTTTCGCGTGATCGATCGATAAAATGACGAGGGCGGTGATTTCCCGCTTGTTAGGCGGGCTAGTTCAAGTGATATGACGTGCTACAGTGCCATCCACTTGCTCCATTTTTATGTAAGCAAGAGTTTACACTCTTACGTGGGAGGAGTGCGAAACACCGCGGATCTGATTTTGATCGAGGGATAACTGTTCCCTGCCAAATAATGGAGGATTGTTAGCGATTATAGCATGATAGTTAGGGCATCTCTAGCGCTAGCCCACAAATTTACACCGGCATCTGTCCGAGGACACTGATGGATGCCATCCGATGCTACCCGCATACCTTTCGACAACTATATGAACTAACCGGACAAAATTCATGCAAACAAAGCAAAATTCAAATTAACCGGATGAAATTCATTACATTCCGAAAACTTTTCCTACAAACTCGACGAAATTCATTACATATTTCGCACAAACCGTGCTAAAACCTACTGTAAACCTAATCTAAATGATCGCCGGTGCCCGACCACCATGTCCGGCCATGAACCCGAGAAAGCCGGCCATTGCCTTTGCCTCCTCCTCATCCGCCTCGATAACCTCCTCCTCCGGAGCGCAAGGTTCTAAAGATTTCTACCTCCACGTCGCCGTCAAGCGGCTAATCCGCCGCCGATGTTTACCCCACCAAGCTTGGCGTCGACTGAGTGGAGTAGCGGTGGCCTTCCCGGGACCAGAGCGGTGGCGACCTACCATGTACTACTCTTCCTCACTGCCGGCTGTGCCCGCGCACACGCGCCGGCTTCGTGGTCGTGGCGGTGGAGGGCGGCCGGGGGGGGGGGGTGCTGGCGATCTCCTTCGTTTGCTCCTGCGACAGTACGTCGAAGAGAGCTTTGGAGCGCGCCCGGAGCGGAGCCGCCGATGTCCCTCGTCTGCTTCTGCGATAGTATGTCCAAGAGAGCTTCCGAGCGCCAGGAGTCCATGGTTGAAGTGGTGCCAACAGAAGGAAGGGACCATAGGAGAATAAGTGTGGGTCTTTGGCTTTGGCTGGGAGCTGGGGCTCAAGTTAATATAGTGGGCGAATGGCAATGAGCCGCGGCAGACGGATGGACAACTGGCGCCGGAGTAGGTTCGTCGGGCGTGAATGCGGATGCTGCTTCAGTGACTTAACTGCAGATGTTTTTAGGTTACTGACATGTGGGCCCAACGGGCATCTGGCCCACATGTCAGTGACACACCAATTGCACCTGCAGTTAAGTCCGGTGAATGCGGCATTGACATTCTAGAGAGACGGTGACCGTTTCAGGCGAGAAGCACGCGCTAGCGATGGAAGGGGTTTCGGTGTGCAGTGGCACTAAGATCGGTCGCTCACGATAGTACATACTCCGTACCATACTACCATAGTACCCTCTCTAGCTTAGGCTGTTTTATAGATTGTCGTTGTGATGGACGATATACATGAGCAAGGCGGTCCGAGTATGACCGTCGGTGTTGAGCCAGGTGAATACATGCTCGGCGTTCGTGTAGGCCTCCATCAAACGTCTAAACAGTAATGTCAGGCACCACCGGGGCGCGCAGGTGATGGGCTCGCCGTTTGTGTTGCACCATGAGTAGGACTTTGATTTAGAGGGCGACGTGCATGCATTAGCATGCTTTGACAGTGTGAGCGTGAGTGTCTGACGTGAAGTATTTCATTTTCATTTGGCTGACAAGGGTGTATTGCAGCGACGAGTCCGTGGTTTGATTCCCCACATACGCATAATTTTGGTTTTTACAGTATTTCTTTCTCCATTGACAGGTAGGCCCGCGGAGATAGATAAAGAACACGAGCTGATGAGGCGCATGCGGACTGTTTGACTGGTCAACTAGACAAATATGGAGCTATACGCTGAGCTAGTGACCGTATAATCACCATATTCGTATACAATGATGAAAGTGAGCTATCAAGACAAGTTCGATGACCGCTAATGCATTTTACTCGGTAATAAATGACCAGCATTGAAGGGGAATCCAAATTTGCTTCGTCTTCTGTCCTTGAGCTCTTGACAATCCAATGCACTATACGGTTGTCCGGCCACTCCACCCCAGAGCTCTCACCAAGCGCGTTCATGCCGCCGCACCGCACACTAACCGGTAAGGCAGTGATGGCATCCCGCTGTGCCGAGTTCCTCGCCGCCCACGACCGCAGACAAAATGGTAGGGAAGCGATGGCATCCCGCCGTGCCGAGTTCATCGCCGCTCGCGACCTCACAACTATGTGGGAGGAATTTGAAGATGCCAAGGCCGAATGGGCGGTAGAGCAAGAGGCGGCTAAAGCCACACAGAGGGAGCAGAAAAGTCAGAAAGCACTCAAGAAAAGAGAGGCCCGCCGCCGCAAGAAAGAAAAGGACGCACGCGCTGCTGCGGAGAGGTCGGCGGAGATCCAAGCACGGTGGGGTGTGGCCGACAAAGCCGGGAAGGAGAACGACGACATCTGGCCAGCATGTGAGAAGTAGTAGTACTAGTAGTTAGTGTGTGTGTCTGTGTCTACGAGCATGTACCAGTACTACTAGTTACTACTGTAGCTTTTAGAGCAAATTACCAGTACATTAGCCTAGACTTCCTACGATTTTCATATTCCTATCCTAAGCATCAAATGGCATCTCTTTCTCTATAGGAATTGAGATGCATGTCATCTCACTTCCTACGATTTTCATATTCCTATCCTATGAACGAAAGGAGGCCTCTGTTCGAGTAACTACTGTAGCTAGCAGTACTGCTAGTACAGTAGTTTTCTTCAAGAAGAGGAATTCAATGAAGTCATGATGGTTCCTTCGTCCAAGCAACTTCAAAGTGGGAAGTGGGCCTGTGATTTGACAACTCATTTGTCATTGTTACTGTGGCGTGACGACCTGGGTGACTCTCCCTTGGAGTTCTGCATGCATGGCAAGTGGACCAGGATGGTCGATGTCCCACATGTTGGCGAACGGAAGTATTCTTTCCGATATCGAGGAGCAAAGAAACCACGTGGTACAGTATCACTGCTGATTGGTTCACAAAAAAAAATTGTAATCACTGTCGATTTATAATTAGTTTTTATTTCTGATGAATGCTAGCGTTTCAACTCTTATGACGAAGGGTGCCAAACACGGCACGTGCTGGATGTCCCACACGTCAGCAAAAGGAGTGGGACATGAACAGCGTGGTAGAGCCCAACGTAAAAAAACAGCGTGGTAGAGCATTTCCACTTCTTCCACCTCTGGGTCGGAGACCACACGTAGTAGTACTTAGTGGTATGAACGATACAAAGTGCGACCTGGAGAGAAAGACACATCTAGTTGGAAGGTCTCGGGGCATACACGTAAACAAATATAAAAGTTAATATGTGCCTCCAACTAATATAGTAGTAGTAGAGTACTTAGGCACGTACTCCATAACATCACCATGCATTGCACGTACAACATTTAGTGGTAGTACGTAGTAAGAGACAAATGCCGCCCAAGAGTTCCCTTCTCGACCTACTTTTGGGTGTTTGGTAGAGTGTATGGAGGGTGCATGAGTCCACACTAGTTTAGCACAAATACACTAGAAGCATGCATGAAGAGAGCATGCATGAAGAGGAGTGTTGAGTTGAGCATGCATGAAGAGGGAACAACTATGCTGAGACGAGAACGCAACCAAACACACCCTATATGCCACACATGTTCATACCATTTGTGCCTTTCTACTTCACTTACTGCGCTACATTACTCAGGTTCGTACGTCCACTCCTGGGTACATGTCCGTCTTGTAGTTCCAGTCCCACGTGTTCCTCATATAGATGGAATGATCCTTGCATAACACGTGCACCTTGATGCTAGATGTCTCTCGTGTTGGCAAAAGGATGAACAAAGCTCACGTAAAAAAATAGAGTGGAAGAACATAGATTCCGGACGACCAAGAAGGAGCAAGGAACCTCGTGGTGGAGCGTCTGCACTCATAATATTTAATATTATTCAGCGATATAAAATTAACCAATCATCTCCATAGTGGACTAGAAGAGTACGAAACACGACAGCCCAGTGTAGTTACATCATACTAGTACATGGCTAACCCATGCTATCACCATATTTCTTGGCTTCCGTGCGACACCTATCTCTAGTAATCTAGCAGCCTGTATTGCTTCTCCCTCCTCGTCTCTATCAAAGTGCGGTGGGCTGGCGTTTCTGCCGTCTATTGAGGTCGGTTAACTATCACATGTTAGCGACATGCCAAGAGCATTCTAAAAAAATCCTTTCACGTTCCGTTTTCAAAAATAAAAAAAATCCTTTCATGTACGAATTTGCCTGTATTCTTTGAGCAACTTGCATGTCCTATACTACTCCTGTTTGATACTCTAACTTAGCTAGAGGTTAGACTAACTCATGACTAACCCTGAACTAACTGTAGCCAAAGAGGTGTTTGGGTGACAGGGTTAGATTAACAATAAATGCACTTCATGGAGAGAGAAAAGTGATTTTTCAGTGGTCCCAATGAAAACTATCTCCAGTTAGCACCTCTTGGGTGGGATAGTTTTTTTTGGTGGGTTCGGTGCAACTTGCTCCAATTTAAACCCTCATGCTTGGATACTTTAGGGCTATTTGAGCCCCAACTAGCTCAAACTAACTCTAACCCATGGATCCAAACAGGGCCTATGGACAGTCTCGACGCAGAGCAGTCGCGTGCACCGGGAAGCGGTGCTCTCTCGGCCGTCGCGCCACTTCAAAGCCTGTGCCAGTAAGAGGTCGCCTCCGCTCTGGCAGGGCATTAATGCGGCACTGACACTCTAGGGCGACGCTGACCCTTTCACACGGGAAGTGCGCGCTAGTAAGGGAGTATAGATTTTGAACCGTTTCAGGTGTAGTACTGGTAGTTTGCAAAACTACTCAATTATTGCACTCAGTTTCCTAAGAAATTGTGGTAAGAAATGTTACTCCATAGCCCGCTTCCCTTCTCCTTCCTCTTCCACCGCCCGCGCATGTCCGCGGGAAGCGACCGGTCAACCCTTATATAGGAGTGCTACACAAAAAGATACATGCATGACCACTAAAATTTCCATATTAAAGCGTCGCTCCGGCGGGAGTATGGCATATGTTGTCACCTTCGGCCGGCCCATGGCTACCGGGCGACAGTGACCATAGAAGAGGCGGAGGGACGGGAATGAATGCAGCTACTATTTGGGTTCGCCTTATGGCTTAAATAAATGTGCATCATCACGTGTACCCGCGGGTGCACAAATTATAACATACGTGTCTGCTTAAGTGGGCGTCACGTAACTGGTGTGTGTGTGAGACATTCTGAGAGACAGAGTGCGTGTGTGCGACTCTACTCATCGGACATGTACTCAACCTTTTGCATCGGGATATAAGTATGATGGTATTTACTTTAGCTAGTGATTTATGTGGCCATGTTAACGTGGTTGTGTCAAAAAATGTCACTTCCTGCTCGTGATTTGCATTATATAATTACAAGCAAGATTCTCGTGCATTGCATGGAACATCAATATGCATTTTTTACAAAACACATGTTGTGATTGACCCATGTAGGAGTAATCCCATGTGTAAAAACTAATGATATCTCGAGAATTTTATCGAAAAACTGGTATCTCGAGAATGTCATCAAAAAAAAGAAAGATAAGAGATAAGGTGAGGAGGAGTGGAGCATGGTGGTGACTGGTGGTCAGAATGGGCGGAGGCATGGGGATGGATGGCGCCGGCAGGCGGCAGCGGCCACCATGCATGCTAGATTGTTCCAGAGACTTATTCCTTTTTTAATTGCTGGGCAATGAGGTTGCGGGAGATAATGATGTGGAGAGAGGTGCGGGTATATTTTGTAAAATTATCATAGTTTGCTTTCTATCCATCAGATATAGATCATACGGTCTGTATTACAAGATGGCAGGCACACCATCATCGCCAACTCGTCTTTTTATAAGGGTACAGATGATAAGTTTGCTGACTACTAAAGTAAAGTGGAATTTGTCCATGTTATGCAAGTTAACAAACGTGATTGTTCATCATACGGGTAAGGTTGGATGAAGGGTGATAGGAACAAATGCTCCGCCTAGAGCATGTGTGTGTGAGATCAAGTCTTAGTGTGTGTGTGTGTGATACGTTTGCAATGTATCTACTTTTCCAAACACTTTTACCCTTGTTTTGGACTCTAACTTGCATGTTTTGAATGAAACTAACCCAGACTGACGCTGTTTTCAGCAGAACTGCCATGATGTTGTTTTATGTGTAGAAAAGAAAAGTTCTCGGAATGTCCTGAAAATCCACGGAGGCACTTTTTGAAAAATATAAAAAATATTGGCGAAAGAATCAAGACCAGGGGGCCCACACCCTGTCCAAGAGACAGGGGGCGCGCCCCCTCCCCCTGGGCGCGCCCCCCTACCTCATGGGCCCCCTGCACCTCCACCGACCTCAACTCCAACTCCATATATTCACGTTCGGGGAGAAAAAAATCGGAGAGAAAGTTTCATCGCGTTTTACGACACAGAGCCGCCGCCAAGCCCTAATCTCTCCTGGGAGGGCTGATCTGGAGTCCGTTCGAGGCTCCGGAGAGGGGGATTCGTCGCTGTCGTCATCATCAACCATCCTCCATCACCAATGTCATGATGCTCACCGCCGTGCGTGAGTAATTCCATCATAGGCTTGCTGGACGGAGATGGGTTCGATGAGATTTACCATGTAATCAAGTTAGTTTTGTTAGGGTTTGATCCCTAGTATCCACTATGTTCTGAGATTGATGTTGCTATGACTTTGCTATGCTTAATGCTTGTCACTAGGGCCCGAGTGCCATGATTTCAGATCTGAACCTATTATGTTTTCATGAATATATGTGTGTTCTTGATCCTATCTTGCAACTCTATAGTCACCTATTATGTGTTATGATCCGACAACCCCAAAGTGACAATAATGGGGATACTCCTCGGTGATGACCGTAGTTTGAGGAGTTCATGTATTCACAATGTGCTAATGCTTTGTTCCGGTTCTCTATTAAAAGGAGGCCTTAATATCCCTTAGTTTCCACTAGGACCCTGCTGCCGCGGGAGGGTAAGACAAAAGATGTCATGCAAGTTCTTTTCCATAAGCACGTATGACTATTTACGGAATACATGCCTACATTACATTGATGAACTGGAGCTAGTTCTGTGTCACCCTATGTTATAGCTATTACATGAGGAATCGCATCCGGCATAATTACCCATCACTGATCCATTGCCTACAAGCTTTTCACATATTGTTCTTCGCTTATTTACTTTTCCGTTGCTACTGTTACAACTACTACAAAAACCCAAAAACTATTATCTTTACTTTTGCCACTGTTACCTTTATTATCATACTACTTTGCTACTAAATACCTTGCTGTAGATATTAAGTTATCTAGGTGTGGTTGAATTGACAACTCAATTGCTAATACTCAAGAATATTCTTTGGCTCCCCTTGTGTCGAATCAATAAATTTGGGTTGAATACTTTACCCTCGAAAGTTGTTGTGATCCCCTACACTTGTGGGTTATCAAGACTAATTTCTGGCGCCGTTGCCAGGGAGCATAGCTATATTCTCTGAGTCACTTGGGATTTATATCTGTTGATCACTATGAAGAACTTGAAAGACGCTAAAACCAAGATTTTGCCCTCAACTATGAGTGGAGGTAAGGAACTGCCATCTAGCTCAACACTAGATTCTCCTTCTTCTATTAGTAAACTTGTGACACCTAAACCTGCTACTGTTATGAACTCTGATATGTCGCATGTTATTGATGATGCCACTTCTGCTATGCATGATACTTATGATGAAACTACTTCTGTGCATGATACTACTTTGCCATTAGGTGAATTTCTTGATGAACAACTTGCTAGGGCTAGAGAGAACGAAATTATTGAAGATGCTATTATTGATGATAGTGATGATGAAAGTTCTCCCAATGATTATGAATTGCCTATTGTTCTTGAGGGTTATGTTATGAATGAAGAAGCTACTAGAGCTATCTTTGCTTGCAATGATAGATATGATCTTAAGAAATTATTAGCTAAATGGAAGCAGCAGTCTCTTAATGCTAGAATGAAACCTGGCCCCACTTTTGCTACTTCACCTATCTGTGTTACTGATAAGGATTATGAATTCTCTATTGATCCTGAGATTATTACTTTAGTTGAATCTGATCCTTTTTATGGCCTTTAATCTGAAACTGTTGTGGCACATCTTACCAAGTTGAATGATATAGCTACCCTGTTCACTCATGATGATAAATCTCGCTATTTTTATATCCTTAAGATATTTCCGTTCTCGTTAAAGGGTGATGCTAAGACTTGGTATAATTATCTTGCTCCTGGTTGTGTGTGTAGTCCCCAGGATATGATTTATTACTTCTCTGCTAAATATTTCCCTGCTCATAAGAAACAAGCTGCCTTGCGGGAAATATATAATTTTGTGCAAATGAAAGAAGAGAGTCTCCCACAAGATTGGGGGAGGCTTCTCCGGTTACTCAATGCTTTGCCTCATCATCCTCTCAAGAAAAATGAAATACTCGATATCTTTTATAATGGACTAACCGATGCTTCCAAGGACTTTGTGCTGGTTTTGTTTTCAGGGAAAGAACAGTCGATGAAGTTGAATTACTATTGAATAATATGTTGACTAATGAAAATAAATGGACTCTTCCTGAGCCAATTCCTGAACCAATTGAGCCAACTCCTGAGCCTATTCCTAAACCCACTCCGAAGAAGAGAGGTGTTTTATTTTCAGTCCTGAAGATATGCAAGAGGCAAAGAAATCAATGAAAGAAAAAGGTATTAAAGCTGAAGATGTTAAGAATTTACCTCCTATTGAAGAAATACATGGTCTTAATATACCGCCTGTTGAAGAACCACATTGTCTTGATAACCCGACACAGGTAGTAAAGGTAAATTCTCTCTATAGATATGATAAAGTTGAAATCCCCTCTACCAAATTTCATAGCCCATGCCTAGATGAATTTGATGACTTTATGGCTAGACAAGAAAGTTTTAATTCTTATGTTGGTAGAGAGTTAAAGAATAATGCTTTCGAGATAGGATGCGTGAGCGGTAATGTGGCACCCCAGCTCAGAGCGACCGGGTTACCTTGCATTGCCAGCCCAGAGACCTTGTCTTCTGGCAACACACAACAACATGGTACATAAAACAACCGTTTTATTCATGCTAGCGGAGGCCAAGTGGCACGCACGGTGCGGCTGAAAAATATGTACATTATTTAGTGAACATAAAGGGGCCTCGATCATGACAACTACTCGGCAGCGGAACAACGTCGTAGCGAGAATCCATAGCGCAAGGACACCGATGTGGACACGGTCTAGACTCGGACATCACTCCTTTCCAATGGGACTTTCCTGAAATCTAGCATGACACGCCAGGTCAGTACATTGAATGTACTTGCAAGCTCACAATAAGCATAAACATAATGACAGACAATATCATGATATTTAACCAATTAAGCAACAATGCAACTATATATCCAACATGTTGTGACTATGCTCAACTGGTACTCATTCTCCCGACTTGCTTACCAAATGTGACCAATAAGCATGATAATACCAAAAACACACTCGTGATCCTTACGGCGATCACAACCCGACCAACTTGTGGCCTGTGATCCTTACGGCGATCACAACCCGACCAACTCATGGCCCGTGATCCTTACGGCGATCACAACCCGACCAACTCGTGGCCCATGATCCTTACGGCGATCACAACCCGACCAACTCGTGGCCAACTCAAAACGATGGCCTCACTGCCATCCTTAGTGCAATTTAGTGTGCATATTTCATTAAGTGTTGACCCATGGTGTACCCTACTTTCGAGTGTGTCCGTAACCATGGACTCGGCTATCGATAGATTAAAAACACTCTGCAGAGGTTAGTACACTGTAC
The DNA here is from genome assembly GCF_018294505.1 of Triticum aestivum. Lineage (NCBI taxonomy): Eukaryota > Viridiplantae > Streptophyta > Magnoliopsida > Poales > Poaceae > Triticum > Triticum aestivum. Next base: position 711,811,074 of record NC_057801.1, read on the forward strand.
CCACACTACAGAACCTATGGCCTCGCACTCCCATTCGGGTGGACCAACAACGTTCTGACGAAACTATTTCATTGTCATGACACTCTCCCGGCCCTTCTGACTCAGACCCCCAACGGGCTAGTCCTGGGTGGCCATGTGTCTACCTCCAGACACCTCGACCACCATCGTGGCCACGATCCACTCCGGGAACCGGTACCAAAATTAACTTAACAACGGGCTCACAAGGTTATGCTTGCCTACCGAGCGAGGGTACAGCACGCACATAACCTTCCATAAATGGAGGCACCGACCAGAGGCACGACAATGAAACACATTAAGGTCGTCCCATGCCGGCAAATGTGGTTGCACTGGGAAAGACTCGTTTCAGCGGCACCATGACCCGGTCAACAACATGTTCAAGTTGAGTTATTAATCAGGTTCAACTTAATGTGAAAATAACTGGTGTCAAAATGCCATACTATGCATCACTTAACATATGCATCACATAACCATGCAAATAACTGCGTCAACCACGCTCCTACGGAGCCATCATCAACTCATGCTACCATTCTGGTTAAAATCACACTTTACTTATACCAGAACCATTTCTAGCATTCTCATCATTTTTCATCATGCAAAATAATAATTAAACTAATCATCAAACTCTATGACAATCTCATTTATTTATTACTTGCAACTAAGTTCTCCTTATCTTGCCAACAAAATTTACTTCAAACATTCTGAATTCAAGTATTTTAACATAACAAGAATTTAACAGAATATATTTCTTATATAACTAATTTAAATGCATCAATATTCATAAGTTCAAGTATGAAAATCATAAATATTGAAGTGGCACCATGAAAATGTTATTGTGGCTTGCGTTAGTACTGATGAGGTTCACAAAGCTCCCGGTGATCCTCAAGACAAGCTGGCTTTGCTGAAAATATTCAAAACCACAAAAAGAAAATATCAAGAAACCTTCTAAAAATAGCCAGAAAACCTAGTCATCAAGGAAAAATCCCATCTTTTGGGTGTTGCTAGATTTTTGGACACAGAACACGATACAAAAAGAATCACTGCATTTGGACTTGTAGATAAAAAGTTATGGCCATTTGAAGTTTCCTGGAATTTAAATGAATTTGAAATAATAAACAGAGGTGGGGTGACATCGAAAGTGTAAACTCCCGGGGCGCCACCACTCATACCGCTTCGCGCGCGTAATGCATGGTTGACTAATGGGCCCCGCTAGTCAGGCCGGAGGGAGGGGAGAGGGAAACAGAGGGGCACAGCGCTTCGCTGGAGCTCACGCCGGCGGTGAGGCTTCGTGGAGGCAAACTAGAGGGAGGGATCGACGAAGAATACGATTGCGCACCTGCCTGTACCCGTAGCGTAGCTAACGGTGGCCGGACGGTGTCGGATTTGACCTCTCCAGCGGCGATAGAGGGCGGAGGTTGCCGGAGTTGAAGAAGACGGTGGCTTGGGGCGGCTCCAAGGGCTCTAGCTAGGTCGGTTGGCTTCACGGAGGAGAGGCGGAGGCCCTGGCGGGGTCACCTTGGCTTGGGAGGGGCCGGATCTGCGGGAACGATCCAGAGGGGATCGTCGGCTAGCTCGGCTCCGGGACGGTAGCCCGCGGCCTACCCGGCCGGGCTGCGGCTTCTACTGGTTCTAGGAGGGAGTGGGACTGGTTGCGGTGCTCCAGGAGGCTGCGAAGGGGCTGCTTTTATAGGTGAGGCGGCGAGGAGGGCTCGGGCTCCGCCGGAGGACACCTGTCCCCGGCGCCCGGCGACGAACAGTGCTAGAGAGCGATGGAGAAGGCGACGGAGGTCACACAACCACTGTACGCGGGCTCGGACGAGCATAGGAGCGAGGGTGAAAGAGACGAACACAGTGCACGCACACTGTGCCGTTGGCCGGACCGTGCCCGTGCTCGCTGCGGTGAGCTCCAACATCGGTGAGCGGCAGGGTGGAGTTATGGAGGTGGATATGAGGATGGTGGCGAGGGGTGGCATGCTCTGGCCGGCCGAGCATCGAGCACGCGCTCAATAGAGGCGCTGGCGACGTGCAGAGCGCGCGTATTGCATGCCAGCACGCTCGGATGAACGCGGTCACCGTGTGGACCATGACATCAGGCCACCTACGCACTAACAAGAATGTTTGGCGTGTAGTCCTTAGTAAACTGAGATGTTACCACGGTTGGGTTAGGTTCCAGGTGCAGTAGAAGTAAAATGGTGATGTTGTCAAGTTACTGGACAGAAACTCTGGGGAGTTACTCTGGTCAAACCATAGGGATTCAAGGGCTGAGCTTTGGGTTTTACTGTCTCTTACTAAGGTAAATAAGCTCAGGGAAAACCAGCTACAATGGAGCTAGTAAAAAGGTAGTTGCTGTAGAAACTACCATTTCAGCCCAGAAGTGACTTTATTTTCTGTAGCCAAAATATTCCAAAGAGTGGTGAAATATTTTTTCTCAGAAATGTGCCCTAGGGTCCAAAGAATAATTGGGATTTTTCTCAAGATTTTTGGGGCAAGAAAAATTAGGGTTGCTTTGGAGCTCAATGAGTTAGATAGGGTTTTGGAGGCCAAAATGAATATTTTTCATTTAAGAAAAATATTCCAAACAATATTGTTGGGTTGGCCAGGGGTGAAATGATGGATGTGAGGAGGAGAGGGAGCACTTGGGTGAAAATCAAGGGATACCCAAGTGGTTAAGTCCAAATGAAATGATCCAAAACTCCAAATCCAAAATCAACTCAACTGAAAATCAAGAAAAGAAAGAGGGCAAAAACCAGGCTGTCACAAACCTCCCCCACTTAGAATGAATCTCGTCCTCGAGATTCGGTTGCTTGGGAAAACCATTCTGGATAACATGCCCTTAGAAATTATTCTTATTCCCAGGTTGATTCTGACTCGGTATGATGCATCCATTGGACCTTGTAAAACTTTTGTGACTTACTGCGAGTGACCCTTTCCATCTGATCCAAAATTTTCACTGGCCTCTCTTCGTAGGTCAAGTCCTTTGCCAACTCTATTTCTGCCAAATCGGTCTTTTTCTCGGGTGGTGAGATGCACCGTCGCAGTTGTGAAACGTGGAACACGTTGTGTACGTCGGACGGCTCAGGGGGCAATTCCAACTGATATGCCACAGCACCTACTCGCGTCATAACGGGAAATGGACCAATAAACCTGGGTGCCAATTTCCCACGGGTTTGGAACCTCTTTATTCCTTTCATGGGTGTGACTCGAAGATAGACATGTTCTCCGGGTTCAAAACTGATCTGTCGGTGCTTTGCATCATAATAACTTTTCTGTTGCGATTTGGCCAATTGTAATCTGTCTCGGATCTCCTTGACTTGCTTTTCGGCTTCCAGCATGAGATATATTCCAAAATACAGCTATCTCCGGTTTGATACCAATTTAATGGAGTGCGGCACTTACGGCCATACAAAGCTTCATATGGGGACATCTTTAAAGTGGTCTGGAACCCGTTGTTATACGAGAACTCGGTGTGCGGCTAACAAGCTTCCCATTGGGGTCCTTGGGCCAAAACACAGCCTTGGAGCATATCCTCGAGTATCTGATTTACTCTTTCTGTTCGCCCATCCGTCTGAGGATGATAAGCGGTACTGTATTTCAATTCCGTTCCGAGGGCGTGATGGAGACGGGACCAAAAAGCAGACGTGAAGAGCGAACCCCGGTCAGAAGTGATGGATCAGGGAACTCCATGAAAATTGACAATCCTGGATACGTAGAGTCATTCAAGCTCATCTACTCGGTATGAGGTTTCGATTGGGAGGAAGTGGAACACCTTGGTTAATGTATCCACTATGACCCAGATCGCATTATTGCCTCGTCGGGTCCTCGGTAGTCCTGTGATGAAATCCATACAGACATCGTCCCATTTCCATTGTGACACGGGCAGTGGTTGGAGAAGTCTTGCTGGTTTCTGATGTTCTGCCTTAACTTTGTTGCATATGTCGCAACAGGCCACGAAATAAGCAATGTCTTTCTTCATTCCATCCCACCAGAATATTTGTCGAAGGTATTCATACATTTTTGTACCTCCAGGGTGGATTGAATACGAGGATTCATGGAATTTTGACAAAATTTTCTGCTTCAGGTCAGCTTGATTAGGCACACAAATCCTTCCCCTGAATCGGAGGGTACCGCACTGATCCTTCGAGAAATCAGAACACTTGATGCGTTTCTGCAGATCGGCATCGCCTGACTGGGCCTTACGGATTTCTTCCTCAAGAGTAGGGGTAACCTTCAGGATATTGGCGAGGCCAGCCTCAACTATGACCAGGTTGAGCTGAGCAATCTCTTCTTTAAGTTCTGAGGGCAAAGATTCCAACATGATGTTTAAACTGACGGGTTTTCGACTGAGTGCATCGGCGACCACATTGGCCTTACCCGGATGATAATTTATTCCAAGGTCATAATCCTTGACCAACACAAGCCATCTTCGTTAATGGAGATTTAAATCCAGCTGAGTAAATATGTATTTGAGACTTTTGTGATCGGTAAAAATTTGGCACCTTTTTCCGATGAGGTAGTGTCTCCAAATTTTTAAAGCATGAACTACCGCGGCCAGTTCCAAATCATGAGTAGGGTAGTTTCCTTCGTGGGATCGTAGCTACCATGAGGCATAAGCTACTACCTTTCCATCTTGCATAAGTACGCATCCTAGTCCTTGCCGGGAAGCGTTGCAGTATACGTCAAAGCTGCGGTAGATATCTGGAAGTGTTAATACTGGCGAAGTTGTCAAGCGTGTCTTTAACTCGGTGAAACTTTTCTCATAGTATGAAGTCCATTCAAACTTCTTAGCCTTTTTGAGCAGCTCCGTCATGGGCTTAGCAATCTTGGAAAACCCTTCAATGAAACGGCGGTAGTGTCCAGCTAATCCAAGAAAACTCCGGATCTGAGATACAGTGGTGGGTGGCAACCAGTCGAGCACATCTTTTACCTTGCTTGGGTCCACGGCTATACCTTCAGCGGATAGCACATGCCCGAGGAATCCAACTTGTTTGAGCCAAAACTCGCATTTACTGAATTTGGCGTATAATTGGTGCTCACGGAGTCGTTGTAACACTGCACGGAGGTGTTCCTTATGCTCTTCTTCATTTCTTGAGTAAATGAGTATATCATCGATGAAGACAACCACGAACTTATCGAGGAAATCCATGAATGCTTTATTCATCATGTGCATGAAGAAGGCGGGGGCGTTGGTGAGGCTGAAGGACATGATGGTATATTCATAGAGACCGTAGCGAGTGGTGAACGCGGTCTTGGGAATATCCTTCTTTTTAATTTTGAGCAAGCAAGATTCTTGTGCATTGCACGGAACATCAATATGCATTTTTTTACAAAACACCTGTTGTGATTGACCCATGCAGGAGTAATCCCATGTGTAAAAACTAATGATATCTCGAGAATTTTATCGGAAAACTGGTATCTCCAGAATGTCATCAAAAAAAATGAAAGATGAGAGATAAGGCGAGGAGGAGTGGAGCGTGGTGGTGACTGGTGGTCGGGATGGGCGGAGGCATGGGGATGGATGGCGCCGGCAGGCGGCAGTGGCCACCATGCATGCTAGATTGTTCCAGAGACTTATTCCTTTTTTAATTGTTGAGCAATGAGGTTGCGGGAGATAATGATGTGGAGAGAGGTGCGGGTATCTTTTGTAAAATTATCATAGTTTGCTTACTATCCGTCAGATATAGATCATACGGTCTGTATTACAAGATGGCAGGCACACCATCATCGCCAACTCGTTTTTTAATAAGGGTACAGATGATAAGTTTGCTGACTACTAAAGTAAAGTGGAATTTGTCCATGTTATGCAAGTTAATAAAGGTGATTGTTTATCATACGGGTAAGGTTGGATGAAGGGTGGTAGGAACAAATGCTCCGCCTAGAGCATGTGTGTGTGATATAGAGTCTTAGTGTGTGTGTGTGTTATACATCTCCAACGTATCTACTTTTCCAAACACTTTTGCCCTTGTTTTGGACTCTAACTTGCATGTTTTGAGTGAAACTAACCCGGACTGACGCTGTTTTCAGCAGAACTACCATGATGTTGTTTTATGTGTAGAAAAGAAAAGTTCTTAGAATGTCCTGAAAATCCACGGAGGCACTTTTTGGATAATATAAAAAATATTGGCGAAAGAATCAAGACCAGGGGGCCCACACCCTGTCCATGAGACAGGGGGGTGCGCCCCTCCCCCTGGGAGCGCCCCCCTATCTCGTGGGCCCCCTGCACCTCCACCGACCTCAACTCCAACTCCATATATTCACGTTCGGGGAGAAAAAATCGGAGAGAAAGTTTCATCGCGTTTTACAACACGGAGCCGCCGCCAAGCCCTAATCTCTCTCTGGAGGGCTGATCTGGAGTCCGTTCGGGGCTCCGGAGAGGGGGATTCGTCGCCGTCGTCATCATCAACCATCCTCCATCACCAATTTCATGATGCTCACCGCCGTGCGTGAGTAATTCCATCGTAGGCTTGCTGGACGGTGATGGGTTGGATGAGATTTACCATGTAATCAAGTTAGTTTTGTTAGGGTTTGATCCCTAGTATCCACTATGTTCTGAGATTGATGTTGTTGTGACTTTGCTATGCTTAATGCTTGTCACTAGGGCCCGAGTGCCATGATTTCAGATCTGAACCTATTATGTTTTCATGAATATATGTGTGTTATTGATCCTATCTTGCAAGTCTATAGTCACCTATTGTGTGTTATGATCCAACAACCCCGAAGTGACAATAATCGGGATACTTCTCGGTGATGCCGTAGTTTGAGGAGTTCATGTATTCACTATGTGCTAATGCTTTGCTCTGGTTCTCTATTAAAAGGAGGCCTTAATATCCCTTAGTTTCCACTAGGACCCCGCTGCCACGGGAGGGTAGGACAAAAGATGTCATGCAAGTTCTTTTCCATAAGCACGTATGACTATTTACGGAATACATGCCTACATTACATTGATGAACTGGAGCTAGTTCTGTGTCACCCTATGTTATAGCAATTACATGAGGAATCGCATCCGGCATAATTATCCATCACTGATCCATTGCCTACGAGCTTTTCACATATTGTTCTTCGCTTATTTACTTTTCCGTTGCTACTGTTACAACTACTACAAAAACCCAAAAACTGTTATCTTTACTTTTGCCACCGTTGACTTTATTATCATACTACTTTGCTACTAAATACCTTGCTGCAGATACTAAGTTATCCAGGTGTGGTTGAATTGACAACTCAACTGCTAATACTCAAGAATATTCTTTGGCTCCCCTTGTGTCGAATCAATAAATTTGGGTTGAATACTTTACCCTCGAAAGCTGTTGCGATCCCCTACACTTGTGGGTTATCAAGACTAATTTCTGGCGTCGTTGCCGGGGAGCATAGCTCTATTCTCTGAGTCACTTGGGATTTATATCTGTTGATCACTATGAAGACCTTGAAAGACGTTAAAACCAAGATTTTTCCCTCAACTACGAGGGGAGGTAAGGAACTGCCATCTAGCTCTGCACTAGATTCTCCTTCTGTTATTAGTAAACTTGCGACACCTAAACCTTCTACTGCTATGAACTTTGACATGTCGCATGTTATTGATGATGCCACTTCTGCTATGCATGATACTTATGATGAAACTACTTATGTGCGTGATACTACTTTGCCATTAGGTGAATTTCTTGATGAACAACTTGCTAGGGCTAGAGAGAACAAAATTATTGAAGATGCTATTATTGATGATAGTGATGATGAAAGTTCTCCCAATGATTATGAATTTCCCATTGTTCCTGAGGGTTATGTTATGAATGAAGAAGCTGCTAGAGCTATCTTTGCTTGCAATGCTAGATATGATCTTAAGAAATTATTAGCTAAATGGAAGCAGCAGTCTCTTAATGCTAGAATGAAACCTGACCCCGCTTTTGCTACTTCACCTATCTGTGTTACTGATAAGGATTATGAATTCTCTGTTGATCCTGAGATTATTACTTTAGTTGAATCTGATCCTTCTTATGGCCTTGAATCTGAAACTGTTGTGGCACATCTTACCAAGTTGAATGATATAGCTACCCTGTTCACTCATGATGATAAATCTCGCTATTTTTATATCCTTAAGATATTTTCGTTCTCGTTAAAGGGTGATGCTAAGACTTGGTATAACTCTCTTGCTCCTGGTTGTGTGCGTAGTCCCCAGGATATGATTTATTACTTCTCTACTAAATATTTCCCTGCTCATAAGAAACAAGCTGCCTTGCGGGAAATATATAATTTTGTGCAAATCAAAGAAGAGAGTCTCCCACAAGCTTGGGGGGGGGGGGCTTCTCCGGTTACTCAATGCTTTGCCTGATCATCCTCTCAAGAAAAATGAAATACTCAATATCTTTTATAATGGACTAACCGATGCTTCCAAGGACTACTTGGATAGTTGTGTTCGTTTTGTTTTCAGGGAAAGAACAGTCGACGAAGCAGAATTACTACTGAATAATATGTTTTCTAATGAAAATAAATGGACTCTTCCTGAGCCAATTCCTGAACCAATTGAGCCAACTCCTGAGCCTATTCCTAAACCCACTCCGAAGAAGAGAGGTGTTTTATTTTCAGTCCTGAAGATATGCAAGAGGCAAAGAAATCAATGAAAGAAAAAGGTATTAAAGCTGAAGATGTTAAGAATTTACCTCCTATTGAAGAAATACATGGTCTTAATATACCGCCTGTTGAAGAACCACATTGTCTTGATAACCCGACATAGGTAGTAAAGGTAAATTCTCTCTATAGATATGATAAAGTTGAAATCCCCTCTACTAAATTTCATAGCCCATGCCTAGATGAATTTGATGACTTTATGGCTAGACAAGAAAGTTTTAATTCTTATGTTGGTAGAGAGTTAAAGAATAATGCTTTCGAGATAGGACGCGTGAGTGATAATGTGGCACCCCGGCTCAGAGCGACCGGTTTACCTTGCATTGCCAGCCCAGAGACCTTGTCTTCTGGCAACACACAACAACATGGTACAGAAAACAACCGCTTTATTCATGCTAGTGGAGCATAGTTTATATTACAACAGTTAGCGAGGCCAAGCAGCACACACGGTGCGGCTAAACAATATGTACATTATTTAGTGAACATAAAGGGGCCTCGATCATGACAAATACTCAGCAGCGGAACAATGTCGTAGCGAGACTCCATAGCGCAAGGACACCGATGTGGACACGGTCTAGACTCGGACAACACTCCTTTCCAACGGGACTTTCCTGAAATCTAGCATGACACGCCAGGTCAGTACATTGAATGTACTTGCAAGCTCACAATAAGGATAAACATAATGACAGATAATATCATGATATTTAACCAATTAAGCAACAATGCAACCATATATCCAACATGTTGTGACTATGCTCAAGTGGTACTCATTCTCCCGACTTGCTTACCAGATGTGACCAATAAAGACGATAATACCAAAAACACTCGTGATCCTTACAGCGATCACAACCCGACCAACTCATGGCCCGTGATCCTTACGACGATCACAACCCGACCAACTCGTGGCCCATGATCCTTACGGTGATCACAACCCGACCAACTCGTGGCCCGTGATCCTTACGACGATCACAACCCGACCAACTCATGGCCAACTCAACACGATGGCCTCACTGCCATCCTTAGTGCAATTTACTGTGCATATTTTATTAAATGTTGATCCATGGTGTACCCTACTTTCAAGCATGTCCGTAAACGTGGACTCGGCTATTGATAGATTAAAAACACTCTGGAGAGGTTAGTACACTGTACCCATGGCCTCGCACTCCCATTCGGGTGGACCAACAGCGTTCCGACGAAACCATTTGATTGTCATGACACTCTCCCGGCCCTTCTGACTCAGACCCCCAACGGGCTACTCCTGGGTGGCCCCGTGTCTACCTCCAGGCACCTCGACCACCATCGTGGCCACGATCCACTCTGGGTCCCGGTACCAAAAGTAACTTAACAACGGGCTCACAAGGTTATGCTTGCCTACCGGGCCAGGGTACAGCACGCCCATATCCTTCCCTAAATGGAGGCACGACTAGAGGCACGACAATGAAACGCATTAAGGCCGTCCCATACCGACAAATGTGGTCGCACTGGGAAAGACTCGTTTCAGCGGCACCATGACCCGGTCAACAACATGTTCAAGTTGAGTTATTAATCATGTTCAACTTAATGTGAAAATAACCGGTGTCATAATGTCATACTATGGATCACTTAACATATGCATCACAGAACCATGCAAATAACTGCGTCAACCACGCTCCTACGGAGCCATCATCAACTCATGCTACCATTCTGGTTAAAATCACACTTTACTTATACCAGAACCATTTCTAGCATTCTCATCATTTTTCATCATGCAAAATAATAAAACTAATCATCAAACTCTATGACCATCTCATTTATTTATTACTTGCAACTAAGTTCTCCTTATCTTGCCAACAAAATTTACTTCAAACATTCCGAAGTTCAAGTATTTTAACATAACAAGCATTTAACAGAATATATTTCTTATATAAATAATTTAAATGCATCAATATTCATAAGTTCAAGTATGAAAATCATAAATATTGAATTGGCACCATGAAAATGTTATTGTGGCTTGCCTTAGTACTGATGAGGTTCACAAAGCTCCTGGTGATCCTCAAGACAAGCTAGCTCTGCTGAAAATATTCAAAACAACAAAAAGAAAATATCAAGAAACCTTCTGAAAATTGCCAGAAAACCTAGACAGCAAGGAAAAATCCCATCTTTTGGGTGATGTTAGATTTTTGGACACAGAATACGATGCAAAAAGAATCACTGCATTTGGACTTGTAGATAAAAAGTTATGGCCATTTGAAGTTTCCTGGAATTTAAATGAATTTGAAATAATAAACAGAGGGGGGGTGATGTCGAAAGCGTAAACTCCCGGGGCGCCACCACTCATACCGCTTCGCGCACATAATGAGTGGCTGACTAGCGGGCCTCGCTAGTCAGGCTGGAGGGAGGGGAGAGGGAAACAGAGGGGCGCGGCGCTTCGCCGGAGCTCACGCCGGCGGTGAGGCTTCGTGGAGGCAAACTAGAGGGAGGGATCGATGGAGAAGATGATTGCGCACCTGCCTGTACCCGTAGCATAGCAAACAGTGGCCAGACGGTGTCGTATTTGACCTCTCTAGCGGCGACAGAGGGCGGAGGTTGCCGGAGTTGAATAAGACGGCGGCTTGGGGCGGCTCCAGGGGCTCTGGCTAAGTGGGTTGGCTTCACGGAGGAGAGGCGGAATCCCTGGCGGGGTCGCCTTGGCTTGGGAGGGGCCGAAGCTGCGGGAACGATCCAGAGGGGATCACCGGTGAGCTCGGCTCCGGGACGGCAGCCCGCGGCCTAGCCGGCCGGGCTGCGGCTTCTACTGGTTCTAGGAGGGAGTGGGAGTGGTTGCGGTGCTCCAGGAGGCTGTGGAGGGTCTGCTTTTATAGGCGAGGCAACAAGGAGGGCTCAGGCTCCGTCGGAGGACACCTGTCCCTGGCTCCCGGCGACGAACGGTGCTAGAGAGCGATGGAGAAGGCGACGGAGGTCATGCAGCCACTATACGCGGGCGCGGACGAGCACAGGAGCGAGGGGGAAAGAGACGAACACAGTGCGCATGCACTGTGCCGTTGGCCGGACCTTGCCCATGCTTGCTGCGGCGAGCTCCGGCGTTGGTAAGCGGCAGGGTGGAGTTATGGAGGTGGAGACGAGGATGGTGGCAAGGGGTGGCACGCTCTGACCGGCCGAGCAGCGAGCACGCGCTCAACAGAGGCGCTGGTGACGCGCAGAGCGCGCGTATTGCATGCCAGCATGCTCGGACGAGCACGGTCACCGCATGGACCATGACATCAGGCCACCTACGCACTAACAAGAATGTCTGGCGTGTAGTCCTTAGTAAACTGAGATGTTACCACGGTTGGGTTAAGTTCCAGGTGCAGTAGAAGTAAAATGGTGATGTTGTCAAGTTACTGGACAGAAACTTTGGAGAGTTACTGTAGTCAAACCACAGGGATTCAAGGGCTGAGCTTTGGGGTTTTACTGTCTCTTACTAAGGTAAATAAGCTCAGGGAAAACCAGCTACAATGGAGCTAGTAAAAAGGTAGTTGCTTTAGAAACTACCATTTCAGCCCAGAAGTGACTTTATTTTCTGTAGCCAAAATATTCCAAAGAGTGGTGAAATATTTTTGCTCAGAAATGTGCCCTAGGGTCCAAAGAATAATTGGGATTTTTCTCAGCATTTTTGGGGCAAGAAAAATTAGGGTTGCTTTGGAGCTCAATGAGTTAGCTAGGGTTTTGGAGGCCAAAATGAATATTTTTCATTTAAGAAAAATATTCCAAACAATATTGTTGGGTTGGCCAGGGGTGAAATGATGGATGTGAGGAGTAGAGGGAGCACTTGGGTGAAAATCAAGGGATACCCAAGTGGTTAAGTCCAAATGAAATGATCCAAAACTCCTAATCCAAAATCAACTCAACTGAAAATCAAGAAAAGAAAAGAGGGCAAAAACCAGGCTATCATAGATAATATGGCTAGAGTTAAAGGTGAACTCAAACTCATTATCAAATATGCTTCTATGGTTGCTACTTAAGCTGAGCAAGTACTTAAAGCTCAAAATGATTTGCTTGATGAATAAAGTAATAAAAATGACTTTGTTGTTAGAGTGGCTACTAGAACTGGTAGAATGACTCAGGAACCTTTGTATCCTGAAGGCCACCCTAAGAGAATCGAACAAGATTCTCAGAGAAATAATTTAGAGGCACCTAGTTCTTCTAAAAAGAAGAAAAAGACAAACGATAGAACTTTGCATGCTTCTAGTGAACCTACTGTAGACACACCTGAGAATCCCAATAATATTTCTATTTCTGATGCTGAAACACAATCAGGTGATGAACATGAACCTAGTGATAATGTTAATGATAATGTTAATGATAATGTTCATGTTGATGCTCAACCTAGCAAAAACAATGAAGTAGAGATTGAATCTGCTGTTGATCTTGATAACCCACAATCAAAGAATCAACGTTATGATAAGAGAGATTTTGTTGCTAGGAAGCACGGTAGAGAAAGAGAACCATGGGTTCAGAAACCCATGCCCTTTCCTCCTAAACCATCCAAAGGATGATGAGGATTTTGAGCGCTTTGCTGAAACGATTAGACCTATCTTCTTACGTGTGCGCTTAACTGATATGCTGAAAGTAAATCCTTATGCGAAGTATATGAAGGATATCATTACAAACAAAAGAAAGATACCGGAAGCTGAAATTTCCACCATGCTTGATAATTACACTTTTAAGGGTGGAATACCAAAGAAACTTGGAGATCTCAGGGTAGCAACTATACCATGCTCCATTAAAAGAAATTATGTTAGAACTGCTTTATGTGATCTTGGAGCCGGTGTTAGTGTTATGCCTCTCTCTTTATATCGCAGACTTGAATTGAATAAGTTGACACCTACTGAAATATCTTTGCAAATGGCTGATAAATCAACTGCTATACCTGTCGATATTTGTGAGGATGTGCCTGTTGTGGTTGCAAATGTCACTATCTTAACGGACTTTGTTATTCTTGATATTCCCGAGGACAATAGTATGTCGATTATCCTTGGTAGACCTTTTCTAAATACTGCAGGGGTTGTTATTGATTGCAACAAAGGCAATGTCACTTTTCATGTTAATGGTAATGAGCATACGGTACACTTTCCGAGGAAACAATCTCAAGTTCATAGCATCAATTCTATTGGAAAAGTTCCAACTATTATTATTGGAGGTTTTGAATTTCCTCTCCCTACTGTCAAGAAAAAGTATGATATTATAATTGTTGGGGATTTTCATATCCCCGTTGAGGTAACTTGGTGTTATTCGAAATTTCTCCGGTTCCGTGTTATTCAGAATGAGTTTTTTAACAAGACTTGATCAACCTTGTTAGCGGATTCATTTTGATGATCATGAGATGGATGAAACTAGAAGGCACAACCTTCTGTACCCTCTTTTTACTTTATGTTATTTAGAATAAATAAAGCAAAAATAGTATTATCTGTCTGTTTTCCGAATTATCCGTGCATTAAAAAATATCCCAAAAATAAAAGTGCTCCAAATGCCCTGCAAATTTAGTATGATTTTTTATGGAATATTTGAGGATTTTAGGCACTAAAATCACTGCAGGAGGGGCAAGAACCAGGCCACGAGAGTGGAGGGCGCGCCCACCCCCTGGGCGCGTCCCCTGTCTCGTGGGACCCTGGTGGGCCCCCTCCACTTATGCCAGCACCCACACACTTCATCTTGTACCCAAAAAATCCTCATCCAGCTCAAGCACAAGTTCTAGCTCTTTTTGCTGCGATTTTTGATCTCCTTGCTCAAAGCTCCATTCACAAAACTGCTTTGGGAGATTGTTGCTTGGTATGTGACTCCTCCATTGGTCCAAATAGCTTTTGTTCTATTGCTTTATTCATTGCAAATTTTTGCTGCATAGGTGACCATGTTCTTGAGCTTGCATGTTGAATTTATGAGGTCCCAAGCAATTCTAATGCATGATATAGGCTCTAGGCACTTGTAGGAGTAGTTGCTACCATTCTTGTTAAGTTTTATTCACTTTTATTTTGAAGTTACTAAAATTTCAGAAATTTTCAGAAAATGTTAAGGAGACTTTCAAGGGGTTCTTCTAGCCAAGGCTCTCAAGAAAAACAAGCTATAGAGAAGGAAAAAGCCAAGTATAATCTTCCTCGCTTAGCGGAAGTACGGTCGTGTGAGTGGCCATGTGATAATTTCTTGAAAGAAGCTGTAATTCATGAATATTTTTATTCTTTGATCGAGAATGCGGACCTCACCGATTTCCTCCACGACCGGGTCGATCAGTATCTCTTACTTACCAATACTTTCGTGCAAATTTTTTATTATTATCCTAAGAAGTCACCACCTTCAGTATTCATTTATATGATGAATTCAGAGAAATGTCTTTATGTGACTTTTGCGCGGTATGTAGGATACCCTATGAAGGAGAATTAGAGGAACCCCATCGTAAAGATGTGGAAGGCTTTGTTAACATTATAGCTGTAGAGGAGCCAAAGAAAGGTTCCGAGGCAAAAATCTCTAGCATACACTTTCCTGTTTTATGCTACTTTGCCATATTTGCTAGTAGATGCTTGATTGGTCGTGGAAATAGTGGAAACTTTAGTGTTCCTGATATTATCATTCTTCAACATGCCTTGCTTGGAGACAATAGTTTTAGTATAGGTGTTGTCGTTGCTAAACGGCTAGCCCTGAATCATACAAAAGGCCCCATATTTGGAGGTATCTATGCTTCACGTCTTGCTAGACATTTTCAGATACCTATTAGCCACCATGAGAAAGAGGAGACAACATTGCCTCCTCACATTTTAGATTACAAGAGCATGGTAGCACACACGTTTATAGTTGACAACAAAGAGAAGATGCTATTGTATAAACTTAGATTTAATAAGAAACACATTGAGATTATTATTTTGCCTGTGCCTCTGTTGTTTGATTTGCTTGCAGAAAATTTTCTTGTCACGCCGGAAGCGGTGTACAATCATAGAGCCCAAGCTTTCACTCCAGAACCTGAACCTGAGCCGGAACCTGCATTGGGCCCTTATCGTGCATCATCTGTCCAGTGGGATCCAGAGATGACCAGCCAGTGGTATCCTGATTACACCTCCCAGTACACCAGGGAGAGTAGCGGCGGTCCTTGGTATTAGACCAACTTAGGCCAAAAGCCTAAGCTTGGGGGAGTACGTATTTCTCACCGACTTTACATTCATGTCCATACACTAGTCTTCGGTGCTCATACTCTTTCATTGTATTATCCATGCTAGTTTAATTTTCTTTTTCTAGTTTTCTTCTTGTGTGTTTGATAAACCTTAAGAAAAACCAAAAAATTAGTTAGTTTAATTTCCATGCTTGTAGTAGAAATTAAAATGAAAACCTAAAAAGATTTCTCGTTCTTCTTTTACTTGTTGGGAGCTTTCCCGTGTAAATAGTTTTATTTTCTTTTCTTTCCTGTGGGGGTCGAGAGTAGAAGACCGTATTTAAAACGTTTAGTGGCTCTCATATGCATGATTGTTTATTTAACTTAGAGCCCATATTACTTGTCTTCTCTCTTGAGTTGAATGCTTGTAGATTCTAGCTTAGTCCAATGCACGTGCACTCTTATTATTATACACATCGTTCGGTCGTGCAAGTGAAAGGCAATAATGACGATATATGATGGACATATTGGGATGAGAAAAGCTGGTATGAACTCGACCTCTCTTGTTTTTGTAAATATGATGAGTTCATCATTTCTGAGTCAGTTTATTATGAGGTAAACATATTTGCAATGACATTTAGAGATTATAGTTGCTTGTGCCATGCTTGATTATCTATGAGTTATAATGGTTTACCTTGCGTGCCAACATGCTATTAGAATGATTATGATGTGATATGGGATGGTATCCTCCTTTGAATGAATTGAGTGACTCGACTTGGCACATGTTCACGCATGTAGTTGAAACAAATCAACATAGCCTTCATGATATTTATGTTCATGGTAGATTATATCCTACTCAGGCTTGTACTTGGTGTAAAGTAATTTTAATGCATGTTCATGACTGTTGTCGCTCTCTCAGTTGGTCGCTTCCCAGTCTTTTGCTAGCCTTCACCTGTACTAAGTGGGAATACTGCTTGTGCATCCAAACTCCTTAAACCCCAAAGTTGTTCCATATGAGTCCACTATACCTTCCTATATGCGGTATTTACCTGCCGTTCCAAGTAAATTTGTATGTGCCAAACTCCAAACCTTCAAATGAAATTCTATTTTGTATGCTCGAGCAGCTCATGTTTCAACTAGGGCTGCCTATATGTTCCATGCTAGGTGGGTTATTCTCAAGAGGAGTGGACTCCGCTCCTCATTCATGAGAAAGGGCCGGTAACCGGGATGCCCAGTCCCATGATCCAGAAAGATCAAAGAAAATCAAAATAATTAAACAAAACTCCCCCAGGGCTGTTGTTAGTTGGAGGCACTCGTTGTTTCTAGCAAGCCATGGATTGATGCTTGTTGGTGGTTGGGGGAGTATAAACCTTTACCATTCTGTTTGGGAACTGCCTATAATGCATGTAGTATGGAAGATACAACCATCTCATAGTTGTTGCATTGACAGCAAAAGTATGCCGCTCAAAATGTTATTCAATCTCTATTTTAAATTCGAGCTCTGGCACCACTACAAATCCCTGCTTCCCTCTGTGAAGGGCCTATCTATTTACTTTTATGCTGATCATCACCCTTCTTATTAAAAAGCACCCGCTGGAGAGCACACTGTCATTTGCATTCATTACTATTGGTTTATATTGGGTATGACTTGACTGGATCTCTTTTACCATGAATTACAATGTTTAGTCAGTCCTTGATCTTTAAACGTGCTCTGCATTTATGTTTTGCGGTCTCAGAAAGGGCTAGCAAGATACCATTTTGTTATATCATGTTATGATTGTTTTGAGAAAGTGCTGTCATCCGAGTTTTATTATTATGGCTCGCTAGCTGATTATGCTATTGATATGAATAATTGTGAGGCCTAAGTGTTATTGTGAGTATGGTTAGTTCATAATATTTGCTGAAACCTGAATGCTGGCTTTTCATGTTTACAACAACAAGAGCAAACATAGTTTGTAAAAGGTTTTCTTTATCACTTTCAGTTTATCAACTAAATTTCTTGAGGACAAGCAAAGGTTTAAGCTTGGGGGAGTTGATGCGTCTCCAACGTATCTACTTTTCCAAACACTTTTGCCCTTGTTTTGGACTCTAACTTGCATGTTTTGAATGAAACTAACCCGGACTGACGCTGTTTTCAGCAGAACTGCCATGATGTTGTTTTATGTGTAGAAAAGAGAAGTTCTCGGAATGTCCTGAAAATCCACGGAGGCACTTTTTGGAAAATATAAAAAATATTGGCGAATGAATCAAGACCAGGGGGCCCACACCCTGTCCACGATACAGGGGGGTGCGCCCCCTCGCCCTGGGCGCGCCCCCTATCTCGTGGGCCCCCTGGACCTCCACCGACCTCAACTCCAACTCCATATATTCACATTCGAGGAGAAAAAAATCGGAGAGAAAGTTTCATCGCGTTTTACGACACAGAGACGCCGCCAAGCCCTAATCTCTCTCGGGAGGGCTGATCTGGAGTCTGTTCGGGGCTCCGGAGAGGGGGATACGTCGCCATCGTCATCATCAACCATCCTCCATCACCAATTTCATGATGCTCACCGCCGTGCGTGAGTAATTCCATCGTAGGTGTCACACCCTAGCTAGTTCATGCATTGGAGTGTTGCATCATGTCTATCATTTCATTAGAAACTTGAAATGGGGATGCCAGAACCCCCAGCCCCCTCTGAAAACAACTAGGGTTTACTAAAAATAATTTCAATGAACCTGAAATGCCCTTCTAAAATGTCCATCATTTTTGTCCTGGTTCAGAACCTCTGCCAAAAGTGATGCACAGTTTTCTAGGTCATCCTAAGGTCTTTGAGTTAATTCATAATTATTTGAATTTGGGCATTTTAAATTTATAAAATATTTCAAATGCTCAAATATCTCCAAACTAAAATGTTTCATGTTGGAAATAATCCAACTATGGACCAGAAGCAGTTTGGTGATTTTAGGAGTTGCCTAGGTATTTTTAATAATTCAACAAAGTTGCAGAATAATAGAAAAAGAAAAAAAACAGAAAGGAAAACTTACCTGGCGCCTGCAACCCTGCCCACCTGCCGGCCCAGCCCAGCACCGCGCCAGCGAGCTGCTTGCCCGGCCAGGCAGGCAGGCAGGTGCTCGACGGCGAGCACCGCATGGGTGCCACGCACCTGCTCGCCGCCTCGCCGCTCCACTCGCCCGGCTAACGCCGTGGATCGACCCCTCTCTCTCCCCCGAACCCCCCAGACATCGCCTCTCCTCTCCAGCTCCTCCCCCTCGCGCTCCCCAGCCATGGCCGACGCCACCGCCGCCGCTCCATCGCCGTAGCCGCGCTCCCCGCCGCCCATGCGTCGTCTCGTCGTGTCCAGGAGCTCCACCGCCGTCCACTTCGTCGAGCTACCCGAGCCTCGTGTGCTCGCAAGGCCCGAGTCCACCGCACCGACCTCGCCCGAGTCCGCCGTCACCGGAGATCCCCTTCAACACCGTTGCCGCATCAGCTCGTCCCCGACCTCGCCGGTGGCCTCTACGGGTCCTCTGTGAGCCTAGCTACCCCTCCTACTCTTCCTCTCTCGCCCCCGAGCCGTGTAGCCACCGCACGAAGATCACCCACACGCACCGCCGCGGATCTCGTCGCCGACGTGCTCCCGGCCATCCTCCGGCCACCTCTCGGTGTCCAACGCACTCACCACGCTGCGTTGAGTCCAACCGTGCACTCCCCGCACCTCACCGCACATCCTAGCCTCGAGTTCGTCCCCAACCGAACTCCGGTGGCCGCCTAGGTCATCGCCGGCGCCAACTCCGGCCACCCCGACCCCAACTGACTCCACCAAGAGCCGCGGCTCGTCCTCAGCTCCACCCCGATGCCCTCCGCGACCCATTTGGTGGCCAGAACGGCAAAACCCACTTCCGCCGCCGCGTCAGGCTCGCCGGCGGCTAAACGCCGGTGCAGCCGTTTTGACTTTGACCACGGGTGGGCCCCGGTTGACTCTGTTGAGTCAATGACAGGTGGGGCCCCCTTTTGCTAATTATCCAGATTAGTTTAAACTAAATTAAATTAGTTAATTAGCCACTGACACCCTGGACCCACGCGTCAGGTTTGACCTAGACCGGGTCTATTGACTTGCTGAGGTCAGCATGACCTCATGCTGATGCAGTAAACCTTTTCTGAAATTAAAACAAATCTAAAATGATTTATAAATTCCAGAAATTGTTGCAAACTTCAAAAATTCATATAAATTCAACCGTAGCTCCAAATCAAACAAATTATATATGAAAAATGATCAGAAAAATCCAATCTATTCATCTGTACTAGTATCATGCATGTTTAACCAAGCTAACTTGGGGTTTAGTGCAGAACAAGATAAAACACTTTAAAGGGACATTTATGAGTTTGAAATTTGAATCTTTGGTTCAAATTAATTCAAACCCATCTGGTTTTAGTTGCATTAGCCCAACACACTCATATTGCCATGTTTCATGAATGCATCATATTGTCGCACATTGTTTGGTATTGGTTGTGTATCGGTGTTCTTTGCGGAAGGTTCTGCCTCCGAGGAGTACCATGATTACCCGAGCGAAGAACCGTATCCGTGCATCGATCCATCAGGCAAGCAACCAACCATTTGATCATATCGATACAATCCCATGTTCTCACTCTTGCTCTCTTTTACTGCATTAAGACAACGCGTTTCAAACTGCTGTGTGCTACGGTAGTTGAACCCATTTCCTCTGCATGACCTGTCATTGCCACAGTAATTAGATGAAACCCACTAGCATGTGTAGGAATTGATTGAGCCATATGTATGTGTTGTTCCTACCTTGCTATGCCTGCTATGCTTAGAGTCGTGTCAGGTCTGGTTCATCTGGGTGATGGGCTAGAGTGAAATGATCATGTCGGTAATGAGAGTGATGTGGTGAACACGATTGGTAAAGGTATCGATGAGAGGCCATGTAGGAGTAAATGGTGGGTTGTTTCATTGAAGCCGACCTTAAGCACTGAGATCTGTATATGTGATTTAAGATACAGCTACTACCATGCATTGGGCCCTGAAATATGACCCCGCTCGACTTCTTATTCACCCTAGTCCTCTGTCCAGGAGTTGCAAGTAGTTTCTGGTGTTTGTAGCCTACTGGAGGCCGTGGACAGCGCTGACCGTAGGGGTGGGCTGTGATGCGGTAGGTACGTGGCCGGGAATACCGGGCACCCGTTAGGTGTCACGAAACCTTGTACACATCGTTCCGGGCCGTATGGGAAACCTCGGCCGGACTCCCTGCGGATGGAACCTGGATAGGCGATAAACCTGGACTAGAGACTTAGGTGTTTAGGTAGGTCATGGTCTACACCCACGTCGGCTTTCGCTTGAAGTCTGCCGAGCACATGTCGTGTGCAGACGCTAAGTGGTGGAAACATGTATGAAGAAGTACACCCCTGCAGGGTTAACATGATCTATTCGAATAGCCGCGTCCGCGGTAAAGGACTACTTGGTTGCCTATACAGTTCATAGACAAGTAAACTGGATACTACTAAAAGCCTCAAGATAAGCGTGACTGCCGAGGATGGCCCTCCGTAGGAAGACGGGGGTGGATTCTCGGTAGTGTATTGAAGTGGTGAGTAGTGGACTCGTGTGCGCAAAACCATTTCAAGTTGGAGTCTCATAGGATAGTTTAGCCAAGAGTCAAAGCTGGCCTGCTGCAATAACTCCACCAACCCTTCTTGATAATGTGCATGTATGTAGGATCTGACGTAAGTCTTGCTGGGTACCTTTGTACTCATGTTGCTATAATTTACATTTTACAGAAGATGCTGCAACCCCTTCTGATGGGTTCTTCGTAGACATTGACATCGATGAGTAGACTAAGGCCCAGGTGGTAATCCTGAGCTTGTGAAGGTCCACGTAGTATAGCTAGGCTTTCCAAGCCTCTTTTATTTTACTAGTTGTCTGTACTCAGACAAGTTACTTCCGCTGCTGGTTTGTATGACTGTATGATTTGAATGTGGGTCGTGTGACCCGTACTTGTATGTATGTTATGTATGGCTCTCTGAGCCTTTAAATAAAGTACTTGTGTCGTAGAGTCATGTTGTGATCCCTTGTTGTATTTGCACATATCGAGCATATTGTGTGTATGATTGAAATGCTTGGTATGTGTGGGATCTGACTATCTAGTTGTTTATCTTTAGTAGCCTCTCTTACCGGGAAATGTTTCCTAGTGTTTCCATTGAGCCATGGTAGCTTGCTACTGCTCCGGAACACTTAGGCTGGCCGGCATGTGTCCTTCTTCGTTCCTGTGTCTGTCCCTTTGGGGACATGTCACGTATTGAGTACCGGAGCCCTGTTAGCCCGCTACAGCCCGGTTTACCGGAGTCCTGCTAGCCCAGTGCTACAGCCCGGACCCACTTGCTGATGACCGACATGTTCGATGCTGGGTCATGGATGCCTGTCCCTGTAAGTCTATGCCACTTTGGGTTTACGACTAGTCATGTCAGCCCGGGCTCGTTATCATATGGATGTTAGCGACATCATCATATACGTGAGCCAAAAGGCGCAAACGGTCCCGGGCAAAGGTAAGGCGACACCCGTGGGAATACCGTGCGTGAGGCCGCAAAGTGATATGAGGTGTTACAGGCTAGATCGATGTGACATTGAGTCGGGGTCCTGACATCGTTGGTATCAGAGCCGGACTACCTGTAGGTTCTCCAAGCCAAACTGGTCGATGTTGAGTCTAGAAATGCTTTAGTTATATGTAGGGGAATTGATTGTGGGATGGTACGTAAGGCTCTTTTTACTTCTTTACCTCATGGCATTCTGATCTGAGTCAGTCCATTCTTCTACCGGGGCTTAAGGATTAGGATCTTCTCTCTCTATCAGGTTCACGTGTTACGAATCAGTAGTACCTTATAGGTTTGATGACTACAAGCCTAGTTCAGCTCTACTACCTTGTTATGCTGATAAGTTGAACCCAGAACCTTGATATGATATTGTTGGGTGTCTATGCAATTTTTTTTTATAAATGTCTCAAACCCTTCTTGAGCATTTACAGTTGTTATGCTGTCGAAATTTTGCTAGAAATTCTAATGCCTTTGCATTATGGTTGTGCTTTCAGATGGCCACTCACGACAAAAATCAAGTGGTTCGCCTGACCCGATGCATTGGTGTGACCGGTCATACGTCTATGTTAGTCCGAGTGATGATCGAGACGGGTTACCGTTGGTATCCCGAATACACGGTCGAAGAGCAGTTTCGAGATTTTAACCAAAGCCAGTATCTTTGCACCGTCCGGATATTTCCCTGCCACCCAGGTTCACACCGAGGCCATCCTTCCAGGCACCTCGCCCAGCTCAGCCATATGCACCAGCCAAGCCCTATGGTGGTCCAACCAACAATGCTCCCCACGCACCAGTTCCGTGACTTGTTTCAAGTGTGGGGAATCAGGCCACTATATGCGCGAGTTTCCCCAAACCAACCCCCAACCAGACAGCAAAAACTGTTGGCCGCAGCAAGCCGACAGGGAAAGTGTTCCACGCCAAGCCGGCCACCGCTGCACGTGGCCATGTCAACTGTATCTCTGCTGAGGAAGCTCAAGAGGATCCCAACGTCGTTCTCGGTACGCTCCTTGTTAATTGCCACTCGGCATCTGTTCTTTTCGATACAGGAGCATCTCATTCTTTCATATCCGAAAATTATGCTCGTTTGCATAACACCGCATTCTGTGACATGCCATCCACTATGGAAATTTCTACTCCTGGTTCTAGATGGCAAACCTCTAGAGTAAGCCATGGAAATGAAATTCAAGTCGACAGACTTGTTTTTCTCGCATCTTTGATAGCTCTCAAATCTTCGGATATTAATATCATCTTGGGTATGGATTGGATGTCAGCCCATCATGCCAAGATTGATTGCTTCTCTAGGACTGTTCAACTCACCCATCCTTCGGGGAAGATAGTCAATGTCTTGACCCGAATAGCCAAGCGACAGCTATATTCTCTTAACGCCAGCCCTTTGCCAGACCTTGAGGACGTCCCGGTAGTCCGTGACTTTCCGGATGTCTTCCCAGAGGAATTGCCAGGTGTTCCACCTGACAGAGATGTCGAGTTCGTAATAGATCTCATTCCAGGAACTGTCCCGATTTCTAGAAGACCCTACAAGATGGCACCTTTTGAACTAGCTGAGCTTAAGAAACAACTCGATGAGTCCTTGAAAAAGGGTTTCATCCGACCTAGTTCATCTCCTTGGGCTTGCCCCGTCCTCTTCGTCAAGAAGAAGGATGGTACGGACCGGATGGTTGTAGATTATCGACCTGTCAACTTGGTCACAATTAAGAACAAGTATCCGCTCCCCAGGATCAACGACCTGTATGATCAGCTCGCTGGATCCTCAGTCTTCTCTAAAATGGATTTGAGGTTGGGCTACCATCAAATCAAAATCAGAAACGGGGACATTCCGAAAACGGCCTTTGTTACTCGTTATGGCCAATACGAGTACACCGTCATGTCCTTCGGTTTAACCAACGCTCCAGCCACCTTCTCTCGGTTGATGAACTCAATCTTCATGGAGTATTTGGATAAATTCGTCGTGGTTTACCTCGATGATATACTCATCTACTCCAAGAACAAGAAAGAACATGCCGAACACCTAAGGCTAGTGTTGAAGAAACTTCGAGAGCATCGCCTTTATGCCAAATTTTCTAAATGTGAATTCTGGTTGTCAGAAGTGACCTATCTTGGACATGTAATTTCTGGTAAAGGCATTGCTGTTAACCCTGAGCGAGTTCAAGCCGTCCTTAATTGGACTCCACCTGAATCGGTCAAGCAAGTTCGGAGTTTCCTTGGCCTAGCGAGCTATTGTCGTCGCTTTGTCGAGAATTTCTCCAAAGTTGCCAAACCTCTAACTGAACTCCTCAAGAAAGATAAAAAGTTCGAGTGGACTCCACAATGTGAGCACAGTTTTCAGGAACTGAAAAGACGCCTGACATCTGCTCCCGTATTGGTACCGCCAGATTTCTCTAAGGACTTTGTTATCTACTGCGACGCCTCGCGACAAGGACTAGGTTGTATTCTCATGCAAGATCGACATGTAATTGCTTATGCTTCACGGCAATTGCACCCACATGAGGAGAATTATCCCTACTCATGATCTAGAGCTTGCAGCTGTAGTCCATGCACTCAAAACATGGCGACATTACCTTCTCGGCAATCGTTGCGAAATCTACACTGATCACCAAAGTCTGAAGTACATATTCACCCAACCGGATTTAAATCTCAGGCAAAGACGTTGGGTTGAGTTGATCACAGATTTCGACTTAGGAATAACTTACACCCCAGGGAAAGCCAACGTCATGGCTGATGCGCTAAGTCGTAAATCTTATTGTAACAACCTGATGTTACAACAAAGTCAACCGCTTCTCCATGAGGAATTTCGGAAGCTTAACCTTCACATTGTTCCTCAAGGTTTTCTTTCCACCTTGGTGGCGAAACCTACTCTTACGGATCAAATCATCGCTGCCCAAAAGCGAGATAAGGGAATATCTAAGATCAAGGAGAACATTGCTAGCGGAGGTGCTAGATGTTTCTCAACAAATGATCATGGTGTTGTGTACTTTGAGAACCGTTTAGTGGTTCCCAAGAACCAGCATCTACGGCAGTTGATCCTTAAGGAGGCTCATGAATCTCCTCTCACCATTCATCCCGGTAGTACCAAGATGTATCAGGACCTACGCCAGAGGTTCTGGTGGACTAGGATGAAGAGAGAAATTGCTCAGTATATTGCTAATTGCGACGTCTGCCGTCGTGTAAAAGCAGAGCATCAACGGCCTGCTGGCACCCTTCAACCCCTAGCTATTCCTGAATGGAAATGGGATAAAATTGGTATGGACTTCATCACCGGTTTTCCCAGGACCAAGAGAGGGAATAATGCTATCTTCGTCGTTGTCGATCGTCTTTCCAAAGTAGCCCATTTCCTGCCTGTTCGCGAGAGTATAACTGCTAGTCAGTTGGCAGACTTATACATCTCTCGAATAGTGTCTCTCCATGGTGTTCCTTTGGAAATTAACTCGGATCGAGGAAGTCTTTTCACCTCTCGATTTTGGGAAAGTTTCCAAAATGCTATGGGAACCCGCCTTTCTTTTAGTACCGCTTTCCACCCTCAATCAAGTGGTCAAGTGGAACGCGTCAACCAGATTCTAGAAGACATGCTTCGAGCTTCTGTTATCTCATTCGGAATGGAGTGGGAGAAATGCCTTCCATTTGCCGAATTTGCTTATAACAACAGTTATCAATCCAGCTTGGGCAAAGCCCCTTTTGAAGTTCTCTATGGACGAAGGTGTCGAACGCCTCTTAACTGGTCAGAAACCGGGGAAAGACAATTCTTTGGCCCGGATATGATTCAGGAAGCAGAAGAGCAAGTTCGCATCGTTCGTGAAAAGTTGAAAACAGCCCAATCTCGTCAAAAGAGTCAATATGACCGAAAACATAAGGCTATGACTTTTGAGGTTGACGAGAAGGCTTACCTTCGGGTTACTCCTCTGAAGGGAACCCATCGCTTCGGTATCAAGGGCAAATTGGCTCCTCGTTACATTGGACCCTTTCGCATTCTCGCAAAACGAGGAGAAGTTGCCTACCAATTGGAACTACCTCCGCATCTCTCCAGAGTCCACGATGTCTTCCACGTTTCCCAACTCAGGCGTTGCTTCTCGGATCCTATCCGTGGAGTGGACCACGAAACGCTTGATCTCCAAGATAATCTCACGTATCGAGAGTACCCCGTTCGTATCCTCGATCAAGCTGAGCGTACCACTCGACGTCATAATATCAAGTTTCTCAAGGTTCAATGGTCGCACCATTCTGAGAATGAAGCAACTTGGGAAAGGGAGGATCGTCTTCGACTCGAGTATCCCGCCTTCTTCCCGGAGGAACCCAAATCTCGGGACGAGATTCTTTTGAGTGGGGGTGAGTTGTCACACCCTAGCTAGTTCATGCATTGGAGTGTTGCATCATGTCTATCATTTCATCAGAAACTTGAAATGGGGATGCCAGAACCCCCAGCCCCCTCTGAAAACAACTAGGGTTTACTAAAAATAATTTCAATGAACCTGAAATGCCCTTCTAAAATGTCCATCATTTTTGTCCTGGTTCAGAACCTCTGCCAAAAGTGATGCACAGTTTTCTAGGTCATCCTAAGGTCTTTGAGTTAATTCATAATTATTTGAATTTGGGCATTTTAAATTTATAAAATATTTCAAATGCTCAAATATCTCCAAACTAAAATGTTTCATGTTGGAGATAATCCAACTATGGACCAGAAGCAGTTTGGTGATTTTAGGAGTTGCCTAGGTATTTTTAATAATTCAACAAAGTTGCAGAATAATAGAAAAAGAAAAAAACAGAAAGGAAAACTTACCTGGCGCCTGCAACCCGGCCCACCTGCCGGCCCAGCCCAGCGCCGCGCCAGCGAGCTGCTTGCCCGGCCAGGCAGGCAGGCAGGTGCTCGACGGCGAGCACCGCATGGATGCCACGCACCTGCTTGCCGCCTCGCCGCTCCACTCGCCCGGCTAACGCCGTGGATCGACCCCTCTCTCTCCCCCGAACCCCCCAGACGTCGCCTCTCCTCTCCAGCTCCTCCCCCTCGCGCTCCCCAGCCTTGGCCGACGCCACCGCCGCCGCTCCATCGCCGTAGCCGCGCTCCCCGCCGCCCGTGCGTCGTCTCGTCGTGTCCAGGAGCTCCGCCACCGTCCACTTCGTCGAGCTACCCGAGCCTCGTGTGCTCGCAAGGCCCGAGTCCACCGCACCGACCTCGCCCGAGTCTGCCGTCGCCGGAGATCCCCTTCAACGCCGTCGCCGCATCAGCTCGTCCCCGACCTCGCCCGAGTCTGCCGTCGCCGGAGATCCCCTTCAACGCCGTCGCCGCATCAGCTCGTCCCCGACCTCGCCGGTGGCCTCTACGGGTGCTCTGTGAGCCTAGCTACCCATCCTACTCTTCCTCTCTCGCCCCCGAGCCGTGTAGCCACCGCACGAAGATCACCCACACGCACCGCCGCGGATCTCGTCGCCGACGTGCTCCCGGCCATCCTCCGGCCACCTCTCGGTGTCCAACGCACTCACCATGTTGCGTTGAGTCCAACCGTGCACTCCCCGCACCTCACCACACACCCTAGCCACGAGTTCGTCCCCAACTGAACTCCGGTGGCCGCCTAGGTCGTCGCTGGTGCCAACTCCAGCCACCCCGACCCCAACTGACTCCACCAAGAGCCGCAGCTCGTCCTCAGCTCCACCCCGATGCCCTCCGCGACCCATTTGGTGGCCGGAACGGCAAAAACCACTTCCGCCGCCGCGTCGGGCTCGCCGGCGGCTAAATGCCGGTGCAGCCGTTTTGACTTTGACCACGGGTGGGCCCTGGTTGACTCTGTTGAGTCAATGACAGGTGGGGCCCCCTTCTGCTAATTATCCAGATTAGTTTAAACTAAATTAAATTAGTTAATTAGCCACTGACACCCTGGACCCACGCGTCAGGTTTGACCTAGACCGGGTCTGTTGACTTGCTGAGGTCAGCATGACCTCATGCTGACGCAGTAAACCTTTTCTGAAATTAAAACAAATCTAAAATGATTTATAAATTCCAGAAATTGTTGCAAACTTCAAAAATTCATATAAATTCAACCGTAGCTCCAAATCAAACAAATTATATATGAAAAATGATCAGAAAAATCCAATCTATTCATCTGTACTAGTATCATGCATGTTCAAACAAGCTAACTTGGGGTTTAGTGAAGAACAAGATAAAACACTTTAAAGGGCCATTTATGAGTTTGAAATTTGAATCTTTGGCTCAAATTAATTCAAACCCATCTGGTTTTAGTTGCATTAGCCCAACACACTCATATTGCCATGTTTCATGCATGCATCATATTGTCGCACATTGTTTGGTAATGGTTGTGTATCGGTGTTCTTTGCGGCAGGTTCTGCCTCCGAGGAGTACCGTGATTACCCTAGCGAAGAACCGTATCCGTGCATCGATCCATCAGGCAAGCAATTAACCATTTGATCATATCGATACAATCCCATGTTCTCGCTCTTGCTCTCTTTTACTGCATTAAGACAACGTGTTTCAAACTGCTGTGTGCTACGGTAGTTGAACCCATTTCCTCTGCATGACCTGTCATTGCCACAGTAATTAGATGAAACCCACTAGCATGTGTAGGAATTGATTGAGCCATATGTATGTGTTGTTCCTACCTTGCTATGCCTGCTATGCTTAGAGTCGTGTCAGGTCTGGTTCATCTGGGTGATGGGCTAGAGTGAAATGATCATGTCGGTAATGAGAGTGATGTGGTGAACACGATTGGTAAAGGTATCGATGAGAGGCCATGTAGGAGTACATGGTGGGTTGTTTCATTGAAGCCGACCTTAAGCACTGAGATCTGTATATGTGATTTAAGATACAGCTACTACCATGCATTGGGCCCTGAAATATGACCCCGCTCGACTTCTTATTCACCCTAGTCCTCTGTCCAGGAGTTGCAAGTAGTTTCTGGTGTTTGTAGCCTACTGGAGGCCGTGGACAGCGCTGACCGTAGGGGTGGGCTGTGATGCGGTAGGTACGTGGCCGGGAATACCGGGCACCCGTTAGGTGTCACGAAACCCTGTACACATCGTTCGGGGCCGTATGGGAAACTTCGGCCGGACTCCCTGCGGATGGAACCTGGATAGGCGATAAACCTGGACTAGATACTTAGGTGTTTAGGTAGGTCGTGGTCTACACCCACGTCGGCTTTCGTTTGAAGTCTGTCGAGCACATGTCGTGTGCAGACGCTAAGTGGTGGAAACATGTATGAAGAAGTACACCCCTGCAGGGTTAACATGATCTATTCGAATAGCCGCGTCCGCGGTAAAGGACTACTTGGTTGCCTATACAGTTCATAGACAAGTAAACTGGATACTACTAAAAGCCTCAAGATAAGCGTGAGTGCCGAGGATGGCCCTCCGTAGGAAGACGGGGGTGGATTCTCGGTAGTGTATTGAAGTGGTGAGTAGTGGACTCATGTGCGCAAAACCATTTCAAGTTGGAGTCTCGTAGGATAGTTTAGCCAAGAGTCAAAGCTGGCCTGCTGCAATAACTCCACCAACCCTTCTTGATAATGTGCATGTATGTAGGATCTGACGTAAGTCTTGCTGGGTATCTTTGTACTCATGTTGCTATAATTTACATTTTACAGAAGACGCTGCAACCCCTTCTGATGGGTTCTTCGTAGACATTGACATCGATGAGTAGACTGAGGCCCAGGTGGTAATCCTGAGCTTGTGAAGGTCCACGTAGTATAGCTAGGCTTTCCAAGCCTCTTTTATTTTACTAGTTGTCTGTACTCAGACAAGTTACTTCCGCTGCTGGTTTGTATGACTGTATGATTTGAATGTGGGTCGTGTGACCCGTACTTGTATGTATGTTATGTATGGCTCTCTGAGCCTTTAAATAAAGTACTTGTGTCGTAGAGTCATGTTGTGATGCCTTGTTGTATTTGCACATATCGAGCATATTGTGTGTATGATTGAAATGATTGGTATGTGTGGGATCTGACTATCTAGTTGTTTATCTTTAGTAGCCTCTCTTACCAGGAAATGTCTCCTAGTGTTTCCATTGAGCCATGGTAGCTTGCTACTGCTCCGGAACACTTAGGCTGGCCGGCATGTGTCCTTCTTCGTTCCTGTGTCTGTCCCTTTGGGGAAATGTCATGCATTGAGTACCGGATCCCTGTTAGCCCGCTACAGCCCGGTTTACCGGAGTCCTGCTAGCCCAGTGCTACAGCCCGGACCCACTTGCTGATGACCGACACGTTCGATGCTGGGTCATGGATGCTTGTCCCTCTAGGTCTGTGCCACTTTGGGTTTACGACTAGTCATGTCAGCCCGGGCTCCTTATCATATGGATGCTAGCGACATCATCATATACATGAGCCAAAAGGCGCAAACGGTCCCGGGCAAAGGTAAGGCGACATCCGTGGGAATACCGTGCGTGAGGCCGCAAAGTGATATGAGGTGTTACAGGCTAGATCGATGTGACATTGAGTCGGGGTCCTGACAGTAGGCTTGCTGGATGGTGATGGGTTGGATGAGATTTACCATGTAATCAAGTTAGTTTTGTTAGGGTTTGATCCCTAGTATCCACTATGTTCTGAGATTGATGTTGCTATGACTTTGCTATGCTTAATGCTTGTCACTAGGTCCCGAGTGTCATGATTTCAGATCTGAACCTATTATGTTTTCATGAATATATGTGTGTTCCTGATCCTATCTTGCAAGTCTATAGTCACCTATTATGTGTTATGATCTGACAACACCGAAGTGACAATAATCGGGATACTTCTCGGTGATGACCGTAGTTTGAGGAGTTCATGTATTCACTATGTGCTAATGCTTTGTTCCGGTTCTCTATTAAAAGGAGGCCTTAATATCCCTTAGTTTCCACTAGGACCCCGCTGCCACGGGAAGGTAGGATAAAAGATGTCATGCAAGTTCTTTTCCATAAGAACGTATGACTATTTACAGAATACATGCCTACATTACATTGATGAACTGGAGCTAGTTCTGTGCCACCCTATGTTATAGCTACTAGATCATCGATGGCGCGTGTTGCTGCGCCTGTCTATTGTACTATGGAATGTTCAGACTTGATGCCTCGAAATATGTTTAGAATACCACCATATATCCTGTAGGTGAGAAGAAATGAAAACCAAGAAGCTCAAAGGGTATGACAGAACAAATGTCACAATAGCAAGCTTCAAAGGTAGGAACTGAAAATCTCAGATATTTGGGACATAGCCACTAAGTTTTGTTACCGATTACAACCTTGGAGCAGAGCATGTACCCAATCATAATGTTTAAAAGGAATTGTGCTGAATCACAATCTCAGAAATACACTGGTAGATACAATGTGAGATATCAGCACAAGAAATACCATATTGCCAACTTCGAGAGGAGACTCACAATCTGACCTAAAAATCAGCATAAATTGTCTTTGCATTACACACACTGTGAGCTCGTGCTTAATGAAGGAACATGGTATTTTCTCTGTGGTGCATTTCATGTATACTTGTATATATTTGAAAATGGACCACATGATCTGGAGCAAATAATCACTATGATGAGCAAAATGGAAGTCATTTCAATAAAGTATAGGTAGAGGCGCTGGATATGGAAGAATTTGCATGAACCTACTTTTTGTTAGTAAAAAAATGCATTGCCATGCCGATAAAGAACGATAAAAATATTCAAGAAAAATCTGAACAATACAAACAAAAAAATCAATAGTCGCAGATATAATGGCACGACATCGATATTGGACATATTCTTTACATTCATAAATGATCCACCGACCTGCACATTCTTTGTATCATTGTCATAAGAAATAATGATAATATTTCATTTAACTTTCTCATGAACTTCTCTCTCCTTCGCTAGTGAAATCAGATACATACATGAATTTCATCATTTCAGCAATGGTTCACTGTGTAACTTTTCTCCACAACTATTGAGAATTTTAATTGCAGAACGAGGTACAGTGTTTATTTTCCCCTTCTTTGTAGCTGTATCGACATAACTGTGTGGCAAAAGGTACATCATCATGCAATTTAGCCTATTTTCATATATACATCTTTTAGCACGCTATTTTATTTTAATTGGTCAAAACTGGGCAAATCATCCAGTATTAGGTTTTTACGTATGTGAACAAAAGAACATGATCAAAAAATATCGGATAGTAGCATTATAACCATAATAAAACATCAAGCAAAGCCCAACAATGATGGGAAGAACGTGTTGCCTTCCAACATCATATCTACCTTGCAACATCATGTCTACCTTGCAACATCTTCTTGAAATTGAAAATGCATCATAGAATTTATACATGCTGAGACGGAAGCCAGTAGAGATATTAGGCATTCACTGGAGTTACTCACATGATCTGTATCTAATTCAGCAATGATTTCTTCGAGTGTTGTCTCCGATATCACCCATATTGCACTTCTTCAGAGCTTCCATTCGTGAGTTGTTATGTACTCGTACAAATAACAATAATAAATTAATATAAACTATTAGTTAATGTAGACAAAGCAAATAAGGTACATGCAGAGAGAGTCAGGACAGAGCATAAACATGTAACATCAAAAGGCTCTGAAACTAACATAGCGGTTCCATCGGTTGTCTTATTTCTAATTTAATAATTTGCGTACCAAAATTTGGTAGACCAATTCTCTCTCAAGCCTAAACTCTTCCTCTGAAAAGAATAAATCAGAAGGAACAAGAAGATGTATCATGAAATGAGTGCCCGGATGCCGCTGGCAGAAATTTGAGCCACAAGTTCAGATCATTTAGTATCACTGTAATATCAAAGTTGTTATGGAGGCCTTTCCATCCTCTCTAATATATGGATGGGTACTTGTTACATGAAAACGTTTTTGTTTCATGGTCACTATAGGTAACCAGATCGTAGAGAAAAAAATAGTAATTATCTAGAATAGAAATACACTTTGCAACAAAGATGATTCTAACAAACATGAAATATAACCTTGATGGCAGGCTTTTATATTTGTAGAATCTACATGTCCTGGAAGAAACCAAAAAATGATTATATAAAGCTTTTAGCGAAAGATGGACCATGATTCTGGAATAAAGAACAGAGGGCATTTAAAAAATTGCATCAAAACACCTGATAATAGTTCATAGATACAAGAAATCTGCTCATAGCTAATGGCAGCAATCAGGCAGATGTCCTCGAGAGCCACCCTGAACACCATAGGGCGAGCTGGCCACCATAAGAAAATGTCCGTGGAGGCATTGTGGCCATTCTCCAAAATACAGCTGGGCAGTTTTGCCAGGAGAGTGCAACGCCCTTGGTCTCAACTCACAAGTGAAAATGGCAACCAGAACACTTGCGCTGCTATCAAGGTGTTGCAGCCGGCGTCAGCAGATGCCCCATTGTCCCAGGCTCCCGATGGCAGGCATGAGAGGAATATCGTCTTCGTGCAGGGAGAGCCATCGCATCGGCTAGCGGGGAGGGTCGCCTCCAGGATCTCCTCTCGCCCATGGCAGAGGAAAACGGCAAACAAAAGGTAAGCCAGAATCCCAGCCGACGCGCCGTGATGGTCAGCGGCACCTCCTCGCCCAGGAGAATCCATCACCCGGTCCAACTTCATCGCTGATCATCATAGGGCTTGGAGAGGAAATAACAATGGTTGGAGTCTCGGGCTTTTTTACAGTACATGGTGGGGGGCGGAGGAGATCGGCGGCGGCGATGGCTGAGCAAAGGGAAGGAAAGCAACGAGGATGGCTGTGCTGCAACCTGCAAGCCTGCAATGCCTAGACCTAAAGGAGCGTGGCGGCCCAGCCCAATTTATTGTCGGACCATCAAAATTGTCGCCAGAGCAGCGGCCCTGCACAGTTAGGTAATTAATACGGAACGACGCGACTGTACATGAGATTAAGAGCTAATTGACGGCCTTCCTCAAAAAAATCTAATTGAGGGCCAGAAAGATCTAAAAGTGGAGATCGGACGGCTGCTAACGCCGATAGTCTGAGAGGGCAGGAAAAATGCTCAGTTATAATGTATTTAAATTACATGAGGAATCGCATCCGGCATAATTATCCATCACTGATCTATTTTCTATGAGCTTTTCACGTATTGTTCTTCGCTTATTTACTTATCCGTTGCTACTGTTACAACTACTACAAAAACCCAAAAACTGTTATCTTTACTTTTGCCACCGTTACCTTTATTATCATACTACTTTGCTACTAAATACCTTGCTGCAGATACTAAGTTATCCAGGTGTGGTTGAATCGACAACTCAACTGCTAATACTCAAGAATATTCTTTGGCTCCCCTTGTGTCGAATCAATAAATTTGGGTTGAAT
This sequence comes from Triticum aestivum, assembly GCF_018294505.1. Taxonomy (NCBI): domain Eukaryota; kingdom Viridiplantae; phylum Streptophyta; class Magnoliopsida; order Poales; family Poaceae; genus Triticum; species Triticum aestivum. The sequence continues at coordinate 711,845,663 of NC_057801.1, forward strand.
ACTTTACCCTCGAAAGCTGTTGTGATCCCCTACACTTGTGGGTTATCAGTGTGGGGTGTATGTGTATGTGTGAGAGAGAGAGGAGAGAGAGAGAGAGAGATGGAGTCTTAGTTTGTGTGTGTGCGTGTGAGAGAGAGAGATGGAGTCTTAGTGTGTGTGGCGCGGGGGGTGCGTGCGTGTGTGTGTGTGTGTTGTGTATGTGTGTCTGAGAGAGAGAGAGAGATGATTCTTAGTGTGTGTGGGGGGTGCATGCGTGCGTGCGTGCATGTGTGTGTGTGTGTGTGTTTGTGTGTGTGTGTGTGTGTGCGTGTGTGTGTGTGTGTCGCGGGGTCCTCTGTGGCTGTAATTTAAGTGTGCATGGCTTCCTCATAGAGAGGTGATGTGTATGGCAGAGGCCACCAACGATGGGGTGCGAGAGAGAAAATGCCCGTAGAGAGGGAAGAGAAGGTGTGTGCGCATGAGAGGAGTCGACATCGAGAGAACGTGTTTGTTCGAGAGACACCGAGGAAGACTACTATATATCGACGGTGCATGTAGGCGGGAATTAAACAAAGGGATGGTCTTATTGGTTTCGGGGATATAGGGGAAGAGTGAGATGCGGGGGGGGGTAGCTAGAAGGAGATTTTTAAGTGTGAGAGTGTGTGTTTTACCCATCCAGGCGGAAGTTATGTGCACAAAAGAGGAGAACGATTCAATGTGGCGTTAGGATTGAGGGTAATTAACTACGTATAGAGACATAGAGACCTTGAACGTGCATGTGTGATAGGTATACATGTATACGTGGGATGTGTGTGTGCGCGCGCGCATGATCGAGATAAAAGAAAGAAGACATAAGTCATAAGATCAACGACATGAGAGAGACGGATCGGTATGACAATATGCATGCATGTGAGAATGCAGGGAAGAAGCCCGACAATTGAGCATGTGTTTTTGTCTTTAAGAGATAGTGGCGTGGGCTGGAGCATGCATCTATGGCGAGCAGAGGGAGTGAGGCGCAACGATTGTGCAAAAGAGATCAACCTATAAATGCATATGTATGGAAAGACATATATAGTGTGGGTGATAGGAAGCAAGACTCCGTGCGAGAAAGAAATGTTGACGGAGAAACTACAGATAGATACAGAGATGGAGATGCTAGCTAGAGGGACATCCGCTAGTTTGGGTGTTGGAGATGACCGTCGGGTGGTTCAAAGGGTGAAGTTATATATGTGTGTGAGAGGGCACTTGACTGCATGTAGAGAGAAACATATGTAGTGTGCATGATAGGAATCAAGAGTGAGGGCGAGAAAGAAGGTTGATGGAGAAACAGATAAAGATGCTAGCTAGTGTGTGTTAGAGATAGGAGTCGAGTGGATCAGAAGGCTGAGTTATGTGTGTGGGTGTGAGAGATATAAAGAGACGGTGCATGTGAGTCACATACAAACAGATATCAGAGAGAAATGAGATCCAGAGAGACGGAGTTTTGTGTCTGCGGGAGAGAAAGATATTTCAAAATGAGAGTGATAGCTAGAGAGACATATGAGGGAACGCAAGATATCTCTAGGGAGAGAGGGTGTGTGTGAGCGACATACAAGAGAACAATGGAGAAATATGAGACCCTGGGAGACAGAGTTTGTGTTTGTGTGTGAGAAAGAGATATTGAAGAGGAAGAGTTGTAGGTTCTCATATCTAAGGAGCGAAAGACATCTCTGTATAAGGGGTGTGCGAGTGGCACACATGGGAATAGTAGAGAGAAATGAGACCCCGGGAGACAAAGTTTTGTGTTTGTGTTAGAGAAAGAGATTCCACATGGAGAATCATAGTTAGACACACATAGCAGGGGGGCGAGATATACTTAGAGAGAGATAGAGTGATGAAGGTCGAGGGAGAGAGTACCGTCAGTGTGTTATGAAGATAAAAGATCATTGCCGACATACAGGTAGCACGAGTGATACCTGAGAGACGATGAACGTGTATAGGTCTAGAGAGAAAGTCCTATATAAGCATGAGTGATAGCTATATGAGACGAATATCTGGATTAAAGGGGATTCAAATATTTAAACTGGAGATCATGACATTGATATTATCATAACGCAAATTGGTGTATCAAACATGCATATTCATTTGAATTTGGGCACACGTGTAATGTTATATAGTTTATCAATATTGGTGATCCATAGATTCTTTAATTACAAACAATGCATAGTTTATATGCAATTAATGCCTAAACGGGATTACATTATATGTTGCGTGTGTGAAACACATTATACATGTTTGAGAAGTAAAAAACCGCATGAAAGACACATTAATTGGAGACTGTTAGCGAGGAATGCATACATTGGATTTCAACATAAAGTGGTTTCAAATATTTGAAAATCCAAATTGATGGATAAAACCTTATGAATCTGAGATCATGCCATTTGTCAACCATATTTATGTATAAATGGTGTTGTGCTTTTGAAAGTATATATAAAAAAATGATGTATATAGAATGTAATACCAATTAAAAATGGATCCCGCCTGAAAAAAATAAAATACAAACGGGATTCGAATTGAGTTGGCACGGTAAACGTGCACTCTGCAAAATTTGAACGAAGTGGGGAAAGTCGCAGTAACCGCCCGAAACCAAAATCTGCGAGATGGAAATCACTACTGCCTATCCCTGCCACGCAAAGCCTATCTGCTGGATTTCTATAGGTTTCGATAGGGGTAGGTTTGGAATTTCACCCAAACGTGACGTAACCGCCTCTCACCCGGATTCATACACGGTGGGTGCCAAAACACAGTGTGTCCTTGGCCAAAATCGACTCCCTTCCCGATTCATATTCATACACGGTGGGCGCCAAAAACAAACTCCCGTCGGCAAATATTCGGTATATGCGAGATTACCGTCCTATCCCCAACCGACTAATGTTGCTGTGATGTAGTAGAAATTTGAAACGGGGGCTAAGTTTGTAAATTTCCTCGCATTTGAGACAAGCGCGCCCTGAATACATGGTTCCCCCCTTCCTCTCTACCTCCCTTTTCCCCATTCGTACTCCGTGGGCGCCAAAACACCCTCTCCACCCCACCCTCCTCCGTCCGCCGCCGACCGCCACCCCATCCACCGCTGTCCTCCTCCACCATGCCGGAGCTGATACCCCGACGCCGCCGTCCATTACAAGAGATCGACCTCTCTCATCCACGCCTTTGGACCGGGATCCTTGCATCCCGTCCTCTCGCTTCATCCCCGCTGTCGTCCACCTTGGCGGCGCCGCTCCTACGACCGTCTCGTCCACCGCGCCCTGCCGCCACCGTCTACCCTCCTAGATCTGCTTCCACGCCACTGACAGCCATCGCTACCGCAGCACCGTCAAATTCTCAGCAGATGCCTACACGGCGCAGCACCAGAGGCGGTACTCTTTCATATACGCTCAACTTATTTATCGCAGCAAGAAAATAGATCGCCACTGCTTTACTCTGATTTCTTGTCTTGGTTGCGAAGTTGCCTTTGTCCGGTTTGCACCTTCAGATCCGCCATGGCACGCTCAACACTATACTCCCAATGCTTATGGTTTTCCCCTTTTATATTCCACACTAGTTAAATCACAGTAGACTAAATTTCAAAATTGGGTCAGTCGATTTTTCAGAGCTCGTCGGTGCGATCGAAGGGGCTTGGGTGGTTGTGGGGCCTCGCCGAATGAAGAAAACTCGACGCGGGTGGGGGTTGGGGCAGGGGTGGGGGTAGGGTGGCAGAGGAACACATGCGGTGGGGGCCGGTGGTCCGGCCGGCGGCCCGTGCGGTGTTCTGTATGGGAAGAATCAAAGACAAGGAAGAAGAAGGGTTAGGAGACATAGGATCTTCATCCAACCGCCTGAAATGGTCGAGAGACAGCTGGGAGTTGCATTCTTAATGCGCTCTGGTTCATCATGTGTGGGCACTGTGCAACCAACATTTTATTATCCAAAATTTGCTTGCTCTTCTTTACCATGTTCCTCTTCCGTTCTTCTTTAATATGTACTCTCTCCATTCCTAAATACAAGTCTTTGTATAGATTCCATCATGGACTACATATGGAGCAAAATGAGTGAATCTACACTCTAAAATGTATCTGGATACATTTGTATGTGATCCATAGTGGAAATCTCTACCAAGACTTATATTTTGTAACGGAGGGAGTATGATAGTAGTACAGTATGTTCCTTGCACTGAAGATGAGCAGGGACATTTGCAGTGTGGAGGTCTATACGTTCGGTTGTGATGGACACTTTGAGCCTCTTTGATTCGTAGGATCTTGTAAACATAGGAATAGGATTTGTAGTGGCCTGCCCACTTGAATCCTATAAGAATAGCAAGGAAATGCGGGGAGTTGTGTCGCCTTTGAGAGTTACATTGATATTAACAGTACCGCACCTTCACTTGAAGAGAGCTGGTATCCGAAGCCTTTCTAGCCGTACCGGCAATACTAGCACATATATTCCAGCAAGTTCCACTTTGCTGATTTTACTCTGATGCTTTCGGTTTTCCATGTTATATCTACACTATGATCTGTATAGCTGCTTTGTGTCGCACTAGCAGCAGTCCACTCTTGAAGCTAAACACTGCAATGACTTACAAAATTGGCACCAAGGCATTGAGTGCCATTCTGGATGCAATGAAACTCATACGCTTCCCACCTGTTGACTCTTGTTCAGAATATGATCCTAATGACTCTTGTTCAAAATTGCAACATATAGAGAGACAGCATGGAATTGCATTTCTTTGGGCGCTATGATTCATCATGAGTGGGCAACCAACATTGTATGCAATGAATCGAAACCTCAAGAATATGCTTCATCTTCTGTTCTTTAACATGTTCCTCTTTGTTTATTCTGTATTTAGTACGTACAGTATGTTCCTTGTCAGGAAGGGGCGCAGGGACATCTGCAGTCAACAGCTGATAGAGCTGGTCTGTACGTGATCGATAGGCTTTCAATTACTAGCGGCAATACAACACCGTATTTTCAAGCCAGTTCCACTTTCCCGATTTATATATCGTGGTTATGGTGTACCCCTGTTATGTACACTATGATCTGCCTAGTTGCTATGTGCTCTTGTTATCATGGTTTGGCAATAAACTCTCTATACAGTATATTATGAACCTATCATCTGCCAGCTATCCTTACTTCTGGAGCCTATTTTTTGTGTACTTGTGCCAGATTATATAAATGCATGCACCATATTACAGCACACATGAGCTCTCTCATCAGAATCCAGTGATAGCACACAAGTGTTTACAGGGGCGCCCGTATATTAGAATATCATCTGCATTACAAAGATAATCTCACAACTATTTATGTTTTCATGGTTCTCGGATATTATACGCAATTACAGTGAATATCATAATCCACGCATCAGAAGAATGTTGTGGAACACTGCAATGACTTACAAAAATTGCACCAAGGCATTGAGTGTCATTCTGGAAGCAATGAAACTTGTACACTCCCCACCTGTTGATTCTTGTTCAGAATATCATCCTAATGACTATTCTAACCTCGAGGAGTCAAAGGTGGATGGCCTGTCCTGTTCACCCATCAAGGTGCCTGTTCTAATTTGGCAAGGTTTTATTGATTGCGCATATCTTGCATATGTTGTCTTGCATTTCTTCTACTTTGTTGCACCGCCATCTGCTTAGTTTACTCATCATATAACTCGAGATGTCATGCCCATCCATTATCAATACATATTCCATCTATCATCATACTATGTTTTTACACTCAAATGTTGTTCTTGTGCATCAGACATCAAAAAGGAAGAGGGTGATTGTCGAACCTGAAGGAGCACCAGCAAAGTCCTTGAAAAACGTGGTGGTGTCGGAGAAATCAGACAGCGCCTCACTTATATTGGTTGTACAACCAGTGACACAAAAAGTAGGACCGACTCCAGCAGACTGTACCCATACTTCACTGGCCACACCACTAGCCCCACCACACAGGACCTGCACTCCAGCAAAAGGTATACCGATTTCATTTGCCATAGCACCTGTCGTACCACAGAAAATTCCACTCCAGCAAAAAGTACAGCAAGTCCACCGGCCGAAGACCTATCCCAACTGCAGAGACGGCCAATTCCTGCAGATTGGAACCCCATTCCATTTATTCCCTATTTAAAAGACAATGCTTTCAATGTTGTTAGGGACTATGTGCATATATTCCCATCATGGGAAGATTATAGTGAAGATAAACACCATTTTCACATCTTCCTGTCCAACTTACGTGTAAGTGCTATTATGCATGGTTATTATTTTCCTGTTTTCTGCTGATCGAACACATCAATGATTTACATTACATTGTTGTAACTAGGCGAGGGTCAATCTGGGTAGTCATGACAAGCAAAGCTTGCTTGTGCTTTTCAAGGAAGCATTGCAGCAGTATCGGTGTTACCTGAGGAAAGCACACTTTGATGGCAAGTCTATAAACAAATTTCCGGTGAAGTCTCCTGTGCTAAATTTAGAAGACATTGAATGGAAAAACCTTGTTATGCACTGGTCGCATTCCCAGGATGAGGTACTGTCTATGAAATCATATGACAATTTGAACTTCTACTTTTCCGCATGTGCCTTACAGATCTTTTTTGCAGGAAATCTGCTCGAAGAAAAATTCTGGTTTGAAAAGAATGACATGATATCGCAAATATGTTGCCCGCTGCTTTGCTCTTGTTAGTACATGTTGTCTTGTATCACTGTACTTGCATACATACCTGGTTCATTATGTGACAGCAGTATGCATGATAGCTTGCTTATCAATTGTTCGCTCCAAATTATCTGATCTGTATGAATGGTTACATTAGTGTAGAATATATCCAATGCCAATGATTTTTTTAGCTCTGCATTGTTCTTGTAAGTAAATGTTGTCCTTTATCAGTGTACTTATATTGACAGGTAGTTGTTTATGTACCATCATTCTGCAGCTTATTTTCCTTTGCCTTCCATTTTCTACACATCAGATCTATATTTACTCTTACCATAAGGTTGGTACTGAAGAAGTTTAGCTGTGCATTACTCTTGGTTGTGCCTTTTGCCTGTATCGCTGCACATACATTTATAGCTACTTGGTTATGTAGCATCACTCTTCATATTATCTTAAATATTCTCCATTTTTTCGTATATTATCACATCTATATTTACTCTTAATAATATGTAGAATAAAGGCAATGCTTATGAAGAAGATTATGTGCTAAACTTCTTGAATTGCCCCCCCCCCATCAGCATGGACAAGGGCTTTATAGAGCCTATCTTCACCAGTAATGTAAGTTTGTCCTTCTCAAGCCTTCAAACTTTGTTGTGTATATTTGGTTAGGCATGACTACAACAACTGTTTATTTTTGGTGTTTGCATCAAATTGCATATAGTTCATAAACAAAAGTTTGTCCTTCTCAATTTAAGTTTTCGGTTGTACAACCAAGTTCCTTCTTCATATCATGTAAATTAAACTATACAGAGCAAGTGATCTTCTTTTGCAGTGCATGTATGCTTCTGTTCTTCATCTGTAATCCAGTGGTGTGGTGAACCTACCCACTACAACACAAAGTCATATTCTGCAATGTCTTAACTATGAACAATGTCATATCATTCTGGTATTATTTAAACCGTCTCTTTATTTGCCAATCTGAAATGGGATAAATTGACAGCACACTAACCATTGATACTTATGAGTTCTTGATCTGTAATCCAGTGGTGTCATGAAGCTGCCAACTCCTTCAGAATGTCATTTCCTGCCATGTCTTGACCTGAACAATACCATATTGTGTTAATGCAATTTTAAACTGTGTCACTTTATTCGTCAATAAGAAATGTGATGAATTGTCAGCACTGATACTTTTATGTGCAAAACCTGTCATATGTCTGCTTGTTTATCTTTCAGAGGGAGGAAGATATAAGTGTTGAATAAGCGCAGTCTCATCATCTTGCTCAGGTGCTTGCGCTGCAGCTCGCCAGAAGGGCTAACCTTTCTTGAACTCTATTGAAGTGATGTCGGTTTTGAATATTATTTTGTCGGCGTGTTTATTTGCACTGGTGGCGATCTTTGATGCCCAGTGTATGTAATCTGCTGTCTACTTGTGCTTTATTATCATAGTGGCGAACTTTGATGCCCAGTGGATGTAATATGTCGTAATTTCTTTATTGTATAGTCTAGGTTTTTTCTTATTCACGATGCTGCAGTTATTTTACTGTATATATATCCTGTCTTTGCAGTAATACGGTCAAACCATAAAATTACGGTACATAATCGGGTCGTCATGCAATCATGATGTATGATCCGCATCATGGGCCCCGTCAAACTGGCCCACTAGTAGATTCGGACCTTTAATAGGTCGAGTAACCCCCAGCCCTCTTTTCACAAGAAAACTCAATGTGCTTTTAGGAGGCTGAGAAGTAGGTTGGGCCCGAAACGTGCCGAATAGCTCACGGGCCGGCAGCAGCCCGAAATGGACCCCGGCCCATGATTGTGCGAATCAAATCACGGGCTTTTAACAGGCCAAAGTTGTCTCGGTCCTTGTTTGGCCCAATCAGATATCGGCTGCGAGCAGGCCAGATGCAAACCGGGCCGTAGTTAGGCCCAACTATATGACGGGCTTTTAACAGGCCAAAATTAATATAGGACTGAAATGTTAAACGGGCCCTTAACAAGCCGAAACTAATATCAGGTCGAATTACTAAATGGGCCTTTAGCAAGTGGGCCCAAAAGCATATCATCCAGTTAACGGGCCGAATCTGATATGGGCCATAATTGAGCCCAAAGCCTCTTAAAGGGCCGGACCTGATCTGGGTCGTGATTTGGCCCAGAAAGTGGGAGGCTTTTAACGGGCTGGATCTCATATGGGCCATTATTAGGCCCGGAACGTGGCAGGCCATTAATGGACCGGATCAAATATGGACCGACATTTGGCCCAAAACATGGCAGCCAGTTAATGGGTCAGCCTACTAGGGTCCTCAAAATCTTGTGGGCCTATAGCTGGGCTGGCCCATTAATGTCGGCGAAATCTCGTGGGCCTTTAGCTGGGCCGGCCCATTATGATCCGCAAGAAATTTGTGGGCCTTTACCTGGGCCGGCCCATTATGGCACACAAAAATCTTGTGGGCCTTTACCTGGGCCAGCCCATTATGGCCCGCGAAATCTTGTGGGCCTTTAGCTGGGCCAGCCCATTATGGTCCACAAAATCTCGTGGGCCTTTAGCTGGGCCGGCCCATTATGGTCCGCAAAATCTTGTGGGCCGTTAGTTGGGCCGGCCCATTTAAACTTGATGGGTCGTGCCACGTGTCGACATATCATAGGCGCCTTCTGTCCAATGAGTGGATGACATCTGTCCCAACGATGAGCCGACACGTGTTTCCTCCAGCCTATGATGATTTTACACGTGGAAAATCCCCATTGGTCGGGGCCGTTAACGGGTTATCGGATCCAGAACCCGACCCGATAGCTTAACGTCGTTCCATTATGGTGGATGCCACGTGTCGGTCACCCTTGACGAAAGCACTTCTGTGACGCGCGATTTATTGTCATGGAAGTGGACACTTCCGTGATGATAATTTTGGTAATGTCATGGAACACTTCTACGACAGCACAGGTATGACTATCTTGATTCTGTCACAAAATTGTCATGGATGTACATGCATGACAAAAAACGCGACCTACTGTGACAAACACGTATCATCAGGAAAGTGTATTTTTTGTAGTGCATCCAGATTTGTCATCATTTTCTTCGTGACCATGTGTTGAAGGGCGACATCTCCATCGACCATGCAAGTACTGAAGACCAGCTGGCCGATATCTTCACTAAGCCCTTGGATGAGAAGAGATTTAGCTAGTTGCGGTGTGAGCTAAATATCCTAGAATCTTCGAATGTTCTTTGAAAAGGACACACATCCTAACACTTATGCTGACTTGATGACTTAGATGTGCAACACACAAAATAACAATTTTCTTCAATAAATGAAGACTAACCCTCTAAGTGTGAAGAGATTAATGAAGATATTGATTCATAGAACCCTACGACAATTGTACGCGATGTCTGAAATCAGTTTTCTTATATGGTGGGTTAGGCCACCAACCAAAGTTGAAAATCTCAATTTGAGTTTTTCTTTATTTTTAAAATTCCTCAGTTTTGCAAATTCTTCAACTTTGCATTGTCTTTACTCTTTTCGTCGTTGTTCTTCATTTGACCATATATAGGAAAAATTCATCCTACCACCCGGTGATAGTTACCGCACATGTCTCATATACTAGCATGTGGTACTATATATACTATTTTATTATTTTAAATATTTTCATATACTATATTTAAGATATTTCAAAACAAGTTACATGAAAAAATTGCATATGAGCCCATAGTTTTGTTATATTTATGAAATACGTACATATTTGTACGTAAAAAAGAGCATACTCAAAAAATGGTACATACTACCTAAAAATTTGTATATATACTACCTAATCATTGTTATATACTACATACTACATGTACATACTCTCGGTTTCGACAGATACTACATACAACATACAAAACGCAAGTGGTGGTAACTACCACTGCTTGTAGGAAACATTTGTCATATATATATATATATATATATATATATATATATATATATATATATATATATATATATATATATATGAGTTTATGTCCTCTACAGCATTCACTTATTGATAATTCTTCAAGTTTTTCTTCTGCTAAGTGAATGTGATCGGACCCTCCCCCCTCTATGCTAAACTCAACCCAGTCTGTTCACAAATTCTTCATGTGCGTTTTATTTGAAACTCGTTCAAATTCTTCACTGTGTCCTTGTGAGCTGAAGAAATTGCGAACGAAACTTTAAAATATTCTTATCTAAAAAATTCCGGCTTTTGCCGCTCAACCGTTACGCTTTCCACGGCATAATTTTTTATTCACCCACGATCTCCACTTCACAGTACGTGGGTGACACATGTCGCGCGAATGAGAAGAGTCAGGGGCACGTTCGTCCAAATTCTTCGGGCGAACAGTTATTCATCTCCGCTATAAATACCCCCTCCCCTTCCACATTTCACTTTTACTCCGCTCGAACTCACTCCCTCGCTCGAGCTTCTCAAACCCTAGCGCCGCCGCTAACTCCATCGTCGGCAGTGAGGAAGAGCTTCACTGCCTCGACCTCGTCGCCATCGTACTCGCGCCGACCGCGGAAATCTTCCCTCTGCCGCCGTCGTAGACGTCTTCCTCCGCCAAGTTAGGGCGTGGAAGATCTGAGCCGACGAACTTCCAAATCTACACTTCTAGTTCGTCGTGTTCTTCGTCAAGGATAATTAAAAGTTAATTTTACCGCATTTATTCTACTGATGATTTTCATCAAATCTTCAAAAGGTGTTTATTCTTCAATCTCCACACTCTAAACACCTAGCACAAAATCTTCAGTTCTTGATCTGTTTCTCTAGGTGACGTTTTTCTTCATGGTTCCTCAATTGTGTGAATCTCACAATCTACACAACTTTGGAACCTAAGATAAAGAACGCTTAGTGAAATTCTTCAAGACACATCGGGTCAATTTCCTCAAACTTCATCAGTTTTACAAAAACCTTCTGAGAACGCATATGACCTCTCCAAATTCTTCGCACCTATACTCTTTTCACAGGTACTCATATCAGCTGCTGAATAACTAGGTTCTCATCAACTTAACTCATTTGCAGCATTCCTCGAAGAAAAGCTGCATGCATCGTCAGAGAACTCAATTGTGCAAATTCCTCAACTGAAGAAAATGGCTGATGGTAAACGTCCTCAGAAAGGAGGAAAGAAGCTTGAAGTAAACACTGCCTTTGAGATCCCTGGGGATATCTATGCAGGGTATTGCACGCCTGATGAGGCAAAACATGGCAAGGAAACGAAGACTGAGCGCAAAGTGCGCATTCAGAGGATCGAATTGAGATGGGCTAGAGAGTGGAGGGAGTACAGATATGTTACTCCCAAATACATGAAGAAATTCACTCTTAACCCTCCGTGCTCAAGACCTCCTCTGGCACCTGGCCAGCTAGCTGATCCAACAAGCCTTAAATGTGGTGAGGATTATGCTGATGAATGGGCCAGGCGGCAAGCAAAGTTGGCCAAGCAGGCCAAAGAAGCAGTGAAGAAATTCAATGAGGATTCTGCTGCTGTCGCTACCGCTGCTGAGGCTTCTTCTAGTAAGAAGGCTATGCCTAAGAAGCCAACCAAGAAACCAACTTCCTCAGCAATGCCCTCACGACCAAGTTCTTCTGAAATGCCCTCACGGCCAAGTTCTTCTGCTATGCCGTCAAGGCCAATTTCCTCAGTGCCATCGAGGCAAATTCCTCAAGCTGCCCCAGTTCCTTAAACTGCACCAATTCCTCGGGTTTCAAAACCCTCAGCTCCTCCGGCAAAGTCCTCAGCACCCGTGCATCTCGTCATGTGCCAAAGGACCACTGGCATATCTATTGCCTTAGGAGCTTCGGCGAGTTCTTCTGCTCATCCTTCAACTACATGTCCCACTCTGCTGAAGACCAAGGCCACTGCTGGACGAGGCACTAGACAAAGTCCTCACAAAAAGCAGGTGGTCTTTCAAATTCCATCTGATGATGAAGATGATGATGATGAACTTGCCAATATCATCAGGGACAAACAGCAGCGGGCCACTAGAGCCAAAGGAAGTGTTGTGCCCCTACTTGTGGATCCAAAGAAGGTCCTTGATTTCATCGATCTCTGGCACCAGGACCCCAATGCTCCAATGCCAGATTTGGGCCTCACCCCTGGACAAAGTCACGTTGTGACAGCGTCCATCACTGAAGAGAAATGGAAGTATGACCAAGCCAGGTCATTGAAGAAAACCCAGTACAAGAAGCAGCGCTACTTAAAGGACAACGTCCTCAGTCTTTCGCCTAAGCAGCTCCTTGCACTGCAAGCTGAAATCAAGAAGCTCAACGAAGAATTTTAAGCCTACAAGGCTGATTGGAAGGGCGCCAAGGTCCAATTCATCAAGCTGACGGAGACATTCACTTCAAGTGATGCTGCTCCTGTGCGCATTGAAGTCACTCCGGCTGAAGCATCTGCTCAAGCCACTGAAGGAATTGCTAGCACCACTGATGAACATCAGGCTATTGCTAATGAAACTGCAAGCACCCGGGCTGCTAAAGAAATTCCAGCCTCTGAAGAAACTGCCAGGGCAACCACTAGAGTTGCGCCTGAAGAAATTGCCAGGCCAGCTGAAGACTCTGTCGCTGCGCCTAAAGAAACTGCTCAAGACAGGCCAACTGCATCAGTTGTGCCTGAAGAAATTGATCCTACTGCCACTGCTCCGCCCGCACCAACTCCAAGTCCAATTCTTCCTTCTGCTTTGGAAGTGAAGAAAACCAAAGCCACGAAGCGTGCTGCTTTGAAAAAGAGGAAAGCATCAGTTGCCTCAGAATCTGCGGCCCCCAAGAAGGCGAAGATTTTGACAAGTTCACTGGAGAATCCCGTTGATGTTGTTCCTCTCGCAAGCATGCCATCTAAGGAACTTATTCCTCATGGCGAAGAATATCATATTCCTGATGAATCTGCAGAAGAAGATCCCTATGCTACTTCCACAGAGCAGATGGATGAAGAAATTGAGGTTGAAGCTTTCACCTCAACCCCTCAGGTATCATCGCCAACGCCTCAGTTCACTGCTGAAGAGGCCGGCGTTGAAGAAATGGAAGTGGATGAGGATGTGGACATTGGCTGCACCACTCCCGTGATGAATGATGATTTCTGGGAGAGTCAGCACCCCAACTCGCCTTTGTTCACACCAATGAGGATAAATTCCTCAGTCCCCGGCTCCAACTGAAGTTCAAATGGGTTCTGAAGAAATTCATGCCACCCCTTCCATTCCTGAAGAAATTCCAGCCACTAGTGCTGATGAACATGTTGCTGAAGAAATGGAGGCCCATGCTGCAACTGAAGCAGAAGCAGAAATTCCTCAGCCTGCGGCTCCTGAAATTGAAGTTCCAGAAGTTATACTGCAGATCACCGATACCCCTCAGCCACAGCCAAAGAATCCATTCTCCAAGACTCCGAAGTTCAAGGTTGATACCTTCTTCAATGAGCATGTATTCTTCACTGACTACAATCCATATGATTCTGCTCGTCTGCAGAGGAAGCGATTCTGGACTGCCAGCCAGGCAAACTTCTATTCTTCAGTGCTATTCAACAAAGACAAGGTCTTCGATCATGAGCATATTCCTCACTTGGATATGGAATCACTGCTTGCTTTGCACTAGTCCTCACTGCCATTCATGATGCTGCCATGCTCGATTTCTGCACTGACATATGTGATTGGAATAAAGAACTCATTCTTCAATTCTACGCGACGCTGCACATCACAGGCAATTCTGAAGATGTGAATTCATGGGTGTTGGACTAGATGACAGAGAACACACATTACAAGGCACCTGCAACTGAATTGCTTCGTGCCATGCCAGTCAGTCCTCCCCCAGAAGGAGCTCGTCTGATATATTCTGAAACTGAGCTGTCCAGTCATTTCATGCAAGTGCTGATGAAGCCACTGAAGCCCGGACAAGCATCAAGGACCAAATTCCTCATGAAGGAATTGCAATATGTGCCGAGGACAATCTATCGCATTCTGACAAAGACTTTGAGTCCAATCAAGGGCCACGACTCAAATGATGAAGAAGTCGTTGGCATCATGAAGAATCTGTTGTTCAACATCATGCACGGTATTCCCGTGAATTATCATGATTTCTTCATGAGGACTCTGGCAAATGTCGCTATGTCCCCGTTTGAGTTGAAGTCTTATGCTCCCTGGATCATGAGATTCCTCGGAACAAGGTCTTCACTCAACTACAAAGCTGATACACTCAACCATGGCAGCTTCTTGCCCCCGACTGAAGTCCTCAAACAAACATTTTCCTCAGCTGATGAAAAGGGCAAGGCCACTGCTGTCATTGATGAGGGCATTCGACCATTGGATGGACAGTTTCGCAAAGCTGCTTCATATTCCACCAATGATGACTCTGCTACTCATGATTCTGCCGCTAATGCCTCAAAGCAAAGTCCTCAGGCAACAGCTCCAAGGGTGATGACTGATCGTGAGCTTCTCCTTAGTCTTCATCAGAAGGTGGATCGCAATCACAAATGGGTGAAACACCAGTTTGGTTCAATTCTTCACAATATGACTGCCACTTATAATTCACTAAAGAAGAACCATTACTACCTCAATGAAATGTTCGATCGCACCTGGGCTATATTGTCTCATCTCTATGGTGATCAAGATCTCAAGCAGATGGGCTTCAAGCAGGACTTCAGCTGGTCTAAGCCTCCACCGAGGAAATTCAAGAAAGTTGAAGTTCCTCCTCTGGTGCCCAGCTCATATTCTTCATCATGTGATACTGATGAAAATGAAGATCTGGACGACACTGCAGCAGGCCCTACTCCAACAAACGACCCCAACAACGTTGATGCTCCTCCATCGACTTCATGATGAAATTCTTCAGGGGCGTTAGTCCTCACTTTTCGTCCCTTTTGGTCATTTGATGACAAAGGGGGAGAAATTTGAGTTAGTCTTCAAGCGGGTCTATATATATGGGCGTTTTTTGTTAAGTTGCAACTCTCACTCTTCTGAAGCTTTTGTTGTATGATGACAAAGGGGGATAATTGTTGTTCTGTTTACATGAATAAAACCTTCTATGGTCATACACCCAATGCTGATAGTTTATTAAATCTCGGTCGTAATGGTACGCATATTCATAGTATTGATGCCAAAAGATGCAAAGTTGATAATGATGGTGCAACTTATTTGTGGCACTGCCGTTTGTGTCATATCGGTGTAAAGCGCATGAAGAAACTGTGTAAGTGCATCTAGTGCCCCTTAGTGATTTTGGTGTATTGAAGACTTATAGGTTAAGGGACTAATATGTTTGTGAGTGTACACGGGCTCTTTAAGTCAATGAGGAGTTTGATATCTACAGTTAAAGTCGACCCCTAAAAATGAATGTCTTTGGCTGAAGACTTTGGTTCTCCTGAAGACTTTGAAAGTGAAGAAATTGGTGTGACCTTGAAGACTTTGATATTCATGCGAGGAATCTGAAGCGTGAAGACTTTTGTTTTAGTAGTTTCATTTTCTTCTTCTTGAGTCATAGGAAACACCGTACTATTAAATGGGGTCGAGGTAATACTAAGGAAACTGATTTCCAAGTGATGCTCACACCTACCCAATCCTTCGAGTGAAGCCATTGGAAATATCATATGAGTTCAGTCAATTTCTTCAATGACAGAGATGAAGATCTTCTGGTCTCTCGGGAATTTGTTCTGACTGAGGAGTTAGGAATTCGCCAGTACGAATTGCCTACAAAGTGAGGAACATGATAGCCCTGAGGAATTCGAACCTCAAATCCGACCGTTGTTGTGCCACGTGCCAGCTGTCCAAAATATCCTACCACCTAACGGTCATATCAGACAAGGGCATTTATGTCTTATCATGTCGGGCTGCTCTCTAGGCTATAAATAGCCGCCCCCTACAACCACTAGCTGGTTGGCTGCTCCAAGAGAAACTGACACTTGTCATTTGAGAGCATCCCATCCTTCGAGGACTTTGAGCGAAAATCATTAAGTGAGGAAAACCTAAATCCCAAACCCAAACCTACAAACCCCAAAGTGATTGAGAATCACTGAAGAGATTGTTCCTGTGTGGAACCGATGCTTGTTACCTTTGAGGACTGAGTATCCTCCAGACGGTTAGGCATCATGGTCTGAGCATCCAAGAGGAATTGTGGATTGCTGAGTGACCAAGTCTATGACGGTTCAGAAGTCACCTGTGAAGACTTACCTCTACTGTTGGGCGAGGTCTGTGTGATCTAAGCTCAAGGAGAATACGATGAGGACTGTGTGTCCGGGACTGTGTGTCCTCGAGTTTAATTACTCTGCCGCTCCAACCAGACGTACAACTGTCACAGTAGTTGGAACTGGTCTACCAAATCATTGTCTTCACCAAGCCAACTGGTTCTATTTCCTCAACCCTTTCATTTCCTCATTTGTGTGTTGATGAACCTGATCATTACTGCTTGAAGACTTTGACTGAATACTTTCTCTAATTCCTCAATCATATTTCTTCAGTCTGTTTTGTCTTCATCCTGCTTATCTTGTGTTTATGCTTTCTGTGCTCTGTGTTTGTCTTTCATTTCGTCATGATAACTATGTTGTTGCTCTCTTATGCTTATACCTGAGTACTTATTCCGCTGCAAGTAGTTCTTCACTTAGGAATTTCCTCACCCTGAAATTCCTCAGTAAAGAATTCATAAAAATCGCCTATTCACCCCCCTCTAGTCGATGTAATGCACTTTCAAACTGCATAAATATGGACTTTTGGAATCACTTGATTGTGAATCATATGATGCTTGCGAACCGTGCCTTATGGCCAAGATGAATAAAACTCCGTTCTCCGGAACAATGGAACGAGTTAGTGACTTATTGGAAATAATACATACCGATGTATGTGGTCCAATGAGTGTTGATGCTCGTGGCGGGTATCATTATTTTCTGACCTTCATAGATGATTTGAGCAGATATGGGTATATCTACTTATTGAAACACAAGTCTGAAACATTTGAAAAGTTTAAAGAATTTCAGAGTCAAATGGAGAATCATCATAACAAGAAAATAAAAAATTCTACAATCTGATCGTGGAGGAGAATATTTGATTTATGAGTTTGGCCTTCATTTAAAACAATGTGGAATAGTTTCACAACTCACGCCACCTGGAACACCACAGCATAATGGTGTGTCCGAACATCGTAACCGCACTTTATTGGATATGGTGCGATCTATGATGTCTCTTACCGATTTACCACTATCGTTTTGGGGTTATGCATTAGAGACAAGTACATTCATGTTAAACAGGGCACCATCGAAATCCGTTAAGACGACGCCTTATGAACTGTGGTTTGGCAAGAAACCAAAGTTGTCATTTCTTAAAGTTTGGGGCTGCAATGCTTATGTGAAAAAGCTTCAACCTGATAAGCTCGAACCCAAATCGGAGAAGTGCATCTTCATACGATACCCAAAGAAAACTATTGGGTACACCTTCTATCAGAGATTCGAAGGCAAGATATTCGTTGCTAAGAATGGATCCTTTCTAGAGAAGGAGTTTTCTCTCGAAAGAAGTGAGTGGGAGGAAAGTAGAACTTGATGAGGTAATTGTACCTTCTCCCTTATTGAAAAGTAGTTCATCACAGATATCAGTTCCAGTGATTCCTACACCAATTAGTGAGGAAGTTAATGATGATGATCATGAAACTTTAGATAAAGTTACTACCTATCCTCGTAGGTCAACCAGAGTACGATCTGTACCAGAGTGGTAGAGTAATCCTATTCTGGAAGACATGTTACTAGACCATGATGAACCTACGAACTATGAGGAAGCGATGATGAGCCCAGATTCCGCGAAATGGCTTGAGGCCATGAAATATGAGATGGGATCCATGTATGAGGACAAAGTGTGGACTTTGGTGGACTTGCCCGATGATCGGCAAGCCATTAAGAATAAATGGATCTTCAAGAGGAAGACGGACGCTGATAGTAGTGTTACTATCTACAAAGCTCGACTTGTCGCAAAAGGTTTTCGACAAGTTCAAGGAGTTAACTACGATGAGACTTTCTCACCCGTAGCGATGCTTAAGTCTATCCGAATCATGTTAGCAATTGCTGCATTTTATGATTATAAAATTTGGCAGATGGATGTCAAAACTGCATTCCTGAATGGATTTCTGGAAGAAGACTTGTATATGATGCAACCAGAAGGTTTTTTCAATCCAAAGGGTGCTAACAAAGTGTGCAAGCTCCAACGGTCCATTTATGGACTGGTGCAAGCCTCTCAGAGTTGGAATAAATGCTTTGATAGCGTGATCAAAGCATATGGTTTTATACAAACTTTTGGAGAAGCCTGTATTTACAAGAAAGTGAGTGGGAGCTCTGTAGCATTTCTAATATTATATGTGGATGACATATTGTTGATTGGAAATGATATATAATTTTTGGATAGTATAAAGCGATACTTGAATAAAAGTTTTTTTAATGAAAGACCTCGGAGAAGCTGCTTACATATTGGGCATCAAGATCTATAGAGATAGATCAAGATGCTTGATAATATTTTTCAATGAGTAAATACCTTGACAAGTTTTTGAAAGAGTTCAAAAATGGACCAGTCAAAGAAGGAGTTCTTGTCTGTATTACAAGGTGTAAAGTTGAGTAAGACTCAAAGCCCGACCACGGCCGAAGATAGAAAGAGAATGAAAAGTCATTCCCTATGCTTCAGTCATAGGTTCTATAAAGTATGCTATGTTGTGTACCAGACCTATTGTGTACCTTGCCATGAGTTTGGCAAGGGGTACAATAGTGATCTAGAAGTAGATTACTGGACAACGGTCAAAATTATCCTTAGTGAGGACTAAGGAAATGTTTCTCGGTTATGGGGGTGATAAAGAGTTCGCCGTAAAGAGTTACATCGATCCAAGCTTTTACACCAATCCAGATGACTCTGAGTCTTAGTCTGGATACATATTGAAAGTGGGAGCAATTAGCTAGAGTAGCTCCGTGTAGAGCATTGTATACATATAATATTTGCAAAAAACATACGGCTCTGAATGTGACAGACCCGTTGACTAAACTTCTCTCACAAGCAAAACATGATCACACCTTAGTACTCTTTGGGTGTTAATCACATAGAGATGCGAAGTACATTATTGACTCTAGTAAACCCTTTGGGTGTTGGTCACATGGCGATGCGAACTATGGGTGTTAATCGCATACAGATGTGAACTATTGGTGTTAAATCACATGGTGATGTGAACTAGATTACTGACTCTAGTGCAAGTGGGAGACTGAAGGAAATATGCCCTAGAGGCAATAACAAAGTTATTATTTATTTCCTTATCTCATGATAAATGTTTATTATTCATGCTAGAATTGTATAAACCGGAAACTTAGTACATGTGTGAATACATAGACAAAACATATTGCCCCTAGTATGCCTCTACTTGACTAGCTCGTTAATCAAAGATGGTAACGTTTCCTAACCATAGACATGTGTTCTCATTTGATGAACGGGATCACATCATTAGGGGAATGATGTGATGGACATTACCCATCCGTTAGCTTAGCATTATGATCATGTCAGTTTCATTGCTACTGCTTTCTTCATGACTTATACAAGTTCCTCAGACTATGAGATTATGCAACTCCCCAATACCGGAGGAACACTTTGTGTGCTACCAAACGTCACAACGTAAATGGGTGATTATAAAGGTTCTCTACAGGTGTCTCCGAAGTTGTTTGTTGGGTTGGCATAGATCGAGATTAGGATTTGTCACTCCGTTTTTCAAAGAGGTATCTCTGGGCCCTCTTGGTAATACTCATCACTATAAGCCTTGCAAGCATTATGACTAATGAGTTAGTTGCAGGAAGAAGTATTATAGAACAAGTAAAGAGACTTGCCGGTAATGAGATTGAAGTAGGTATGATGATACTGATGATTGAATCTCGGGCAAGTAACATACCGATGACAAATGGAACAACGTATGTTGTTATGCGGTTTGACCGATAAAGATCTTCATAGAATATGTAGGAAACAATATGAGCATCCAGGTTCCGCTATTGGTTATTGACCGGAGACATGTCTCGGTCATGTCTACATAGTTCTCGAACCCGTAGGGTCCGCACGCTTAACATTCGATGACGATTGGTATTATGAGTTTATGTGATGTACCAAAGGTTGTTCGGAGTCCTGGATGTGATCACGGACATGACGAGGAGTCTTGAAATGGTCGAGACATAAAGATTGATATATTGGACGGCTATGTTCGGACACTAGAAGTGTTCCGGAGAAGTTTCAGAAAAAATCGGAGTACCGAGGGGTTACCGGAACCCCGTGGGGGTTATTGGGCCTCATGGGCCAAGTGGTGGAAGAGAGGAGGCAGGCCAAGGTGGGGCGCGTGCCCCCCCCCCTAGCCCAAACCGAATTGGACTAGGGGGACGCCCCCCCCCCCCCTTCCTTCTCTCCTTCCCCTCCTAGTTGGACTAGGAACGGGGGAACCTACTCCTACTTGGAGTAGGATTCCCCCCCTTGGGGCGCACCCCTTGAGGACGGCTGGCCCCCTCCTCCACTCCTTTATATACGGGGGAAGGGTGCACCCCATAGACACACAAGTTGATCAAATTGATCTTTTAGCCGTGTGCGGTGCCCCCTCCACAGATTTCCACCTCGGTCATATCATGTAGTGCTTAGGTGAAGCCCTGCGTCGGTAACTTAATCATCACCGTCACCACGCCGTCGTGCTGACGGAACTCTCCCTCGGCCTAAGCTAGATCTAGAGTTCGAGGGATGTCACCGAGCTGAACGTGTGCAGATCGCGGAGGTGTCGTGCGTTCGGTACTTGATCGGTTGAATCACGAAGACGTTCGACTACATCAACCGCGTTACATAACACTTCCGCTTTCGGTCGATGAGGGTACGTAGACAACACTCTCCCCTCTCGTTGCTATGCATCACCTAGATAGATCTTGCGTGGTCGTAGGATTTTTTTTGAAATTACTGTGTTCCCCAACACTTCCTTGCTTGGTCTCTTCAAGCTAGGACTGCCTTTCATGGTGCAGACAAAAGAGGCAATGACACATTCGTGGCTACGGTTGCCTGGTCGCTTTGGAAACCGAGGAATGCAAGAGTGTTCAATCGAACGGAGCGAACGAAGCAAATCAAAACGGTGGCTCGGCTACATACCCACATCATGGACGAAATCAGGGACAGAAAAGAGGGAGGGTTGGGTGTTGGTGTCCTTAACCTTTATGTGTGAGAGAGTAGGCTTAGGTTTTAGGTGTTGGTGTTGAGTTGTTCAACTTGAAGTGAATGTTCGCATCTATCGCAAGTTTCTTGTAAATGTTCTCTCTTTTTTCTATAAAAATATGATACGCCTTTGGCGTACTCTAAAAAAAGAAGAGAGAGAGAGAGGTGAAGATGTGAAGTATTCTTTAACTAGTGATTTCGCCCCGCAAGAGGTGCCCACTTGTAGCAATCTAGCAGTTTTACCTTTTTATTGTAGATTCGTGTATTCAAAATGTCCTATCTCTTAGCCGCGGGTCTAAATTTCAAACCGTTTTCATCTTTGGATTCCTCGCATCGAGATCTGAAATTAGATCCCATGTTGATAGGTTTTGACAAAAAAAATTCCAAAAAGAAAAACAAACAAAGAAAACCGAGCCAAAAGCACGTTTTTTCGCTTTCTTTTTACTTTTTCGAAGAGGCACAACTATGACTCTTGCAAAGCAATTATGTGTCTCCACAAGAAGCAAATCTGTGCCTCTCACGGTAGTAACAAAAAATGTGTTTTCCCTTTTTCCATAGGCATAGCTATGCATCTAGCGAAAACAAATTTGTGCCTCCATGAGAAGTTAATTTGTGCCTCTCGCAAGAGAAAATAAAATAAATTATTTCTCTTTTCCGAGAGGCATAAAATAAATTTACTTCTCCCGAAAGAAAATTTGTGCCTCCACGAGAAGTAAATTTGTGCCTCTCGCGAAAAAAACATTGTTTTGCTTTTCCGAGAGGCGGAGCTGTGCCTCTCGCGGAAACAATTCTATGCCTCTTGCCAAGAAAAAAATGTGTTTTGTTTTCTTTTTCCGAAAGACACAACTATGCCTCTCGTAGGAGCAAATCTGTGCCTCCATGAGAAGCAAATATGTGCCTCTTGTAGAAGAAATCATGTTTTTTCGCATAAATATTTTTTGAATTTCTTTTGTCCAAAACCTAAGGAAACCCGAGCAAAAGGTGAAAAGACAAAAAAAAACAAAAAAATCATTTAGAACCTGAAAATGCGTACAGAAAAATAAAATATGAAAATTGGGGGGCTCCCCCAAGGAGTACTTCTTAATTAGTTATAAATAGTTTCTTTAGACACATTATTTATAATTAGCTTTTTTTTAGGGAAAGTTATAAATAGCTGCTCCTCAGACTAGTTGGTCCCTGTATATGGGCCAGTTCTTTTGCTAGCTTTTTGGGCTTCCAGAATAAGCTGCCCCCTACCCAGCTTATTCTAAAAGCCCAACCAAATTTTATTTTTAGAAGCCTACTAGTCAAGTCTTAATTACTACGCTTCTAAAAAAATAAATTTGGTTGGACTTTTAGAATAAGCTAGGTAGGGGGCAACTTATTCTAGAAGCCACCAAAAGAACTGGCCCTATAGCTCATTAGATCCATAAAGGCCTTATCCATGAGGGCTCAACTTTATAGCCTTATTATTTGACGCTTTAGGCGCTGAATTGCCATCAAAGCGCCGCGGATGCTCGTGGGCTGCGACCCTAATAGTAGTCCATCGCTCACTAAGCTTGCCTGGTCGTTTTTTTTCTGGCTCACTAGTTCAGAACAAGCAGATACCATTTTCTTATAGATTTGAAAAAAAACCATGATTTTTAAAAAAATGCTCGTCAATTTAAAAAAATCCTGAATTTTAAAAAATGTTTGTGGATTTGAAACAAATTCCACGGATTAGAAAAACTATTTGCAAATTTTAAAAATGCTAAAGGTTTTAAAAATGTTCATGAATTTTAAATAAAAATCTAAAAAATGATGAATTTTAGAAATTTTCACAAAAATAGAACTTTATTCACGAATTTGAAAAGGTAAATAAACTAAAGAAAACGTCAATAAAACACAGAAAAGGAAAAAAAAGAGGGAAAAATCGGAATGGAAGCTTCCCAAAACCGTAACTATGTGAGAAGCTTTCGTGGGCCGGCCTACCTAAAACCTATAGCCGGGACTATGGGCGCCCTCAACCGATAGCTAACTATATGGCGCCTTAAACGTCAAATAGAAATTACCCTTGTCCATCTTCCTTCTCATCGGCTCTCAGTTGCTGGCCAGTTGCTTCATTTAGCCCAATCACTGCAATTGGCCTATCTTCAAATCCTTCCATATATTATGTACAAGCTAAAAAAAATCGGCACGCCTTCTAAGAGTGAAATCTTGCAATTTGAGGTGATCGAGACTACAAAAAATGAAAACTTTAGGAAACTAGGAATTAGCAAAAGCTATTTCTTCAAGTTGTGTGTGTGCGCGTTGGGGTGCAGATCCTCTGTTGTAACAACACTGCAGTTACAGTCAAAGTTGTGTGGAGCTGACCCCACGTGTCACCTGCAGCACGGCACTGGTAACTGCAGAGGATCCCAACCCGCGCATCTGATGGTGTATCAACCACCTTATGATACACCGGTGACAAGAAGATCACAAACCTTTGCAACCCCATGATAAAGCTTGCCACTTGTTCAGATCCAATAGTATCGTTTCTGCACCATGTCAGAGTGATTATAATTGATCGACTCAGAAAAAACTGCGCTTGAAGAATAGCAAAGCCGTATCAATGTATAGCACATACTGTTAGCAAATTGTGTATGTGCCTATTTGTGGGGCAGTTGAGTTATAGGTGCCTAAAAAGTGTAACACTCTACCGAGTACACATGGGTTTGAATTCTGGTATCCGACACCTTGGTGGATGGATGTACCTTGTGATGGCAAAATATGGATTTTGTGAATGTCTTTTAGTCGGGAGTGTAGTACGCCATATCCTTGTGATCCGTGGGGCTGAAAACAACGAGTCCCCCTCAGCACGACAGGGTGGAATGCAGACCCCCCCTGCAAATATGCTTAGCCAGAGTAAATTAATTCAGTAAGTTTCTGGAAGCAAAGAACAATTTACTCGCTGGATTGTTAGTGGCCAATACGTCGCGACTTGGACAAACAGCACCCACTTGGCTGTCGAACAGATTGCACCAAAATCTTGACCCAGTTGGCGTCTCGTGACTGCCGGCATCTCGTGACCAAAACCTTGCTCTGGCACCGAAAGCAACCACCGCAAGCTCTGCCCATGTCCACGGCCAGCCAGTGCATCTTCCTCGAGGAAAAAGAGAGAAGAAAGAGGCCGCACATAGACAGTATGACCAAACGCACCGCAGATCCCGAGCTTCCGAGAATTGCTCTCTGCGACTGCGACTGCGACTGCAAGAAGTCGCCAGACTGCGCGTGGTACGGCTCTGGTTGTTTGTCCCGAAATCGAGAGGCAAGCCCACGCCGTCGTGCTCAAGGAGGAGAGGAGAGCGAGAGAAGAAAACAAGAACTAGGCTGGGAGAAACGCAGAAATCCAAGCACCCCCGCCACGCTGCTCTCTCCGGAATGCAGAATCCAAGCATCTTCACCCCGACTGCTTTTCCAGTTCCCACACTCCTCTGGCATATACAAACATACACCTCTGCATGTTCAGAGATGATACGCCATGCCTGTGTGCTCTGCTTCCTCTTGGCCTTCACCGCCATTAACCATCCCAAGCATCCTAGGTAGGTAGTTCCTTGAAGCATGCACGTCCTTTAACTGAACATAGGTTTCCTCTTCTCCCTCAGGGTTTTCCTTGAAGCATGTTCTTTCGCTGATTATTAGGTTTACTACTATTCCCACATAGATTTTGCGCACTGTGTCCGCCGTTTCGATGTTGCATATGATTGGCGCAAATAATTGACCCATCTCCCCTTCCCTCCATAACCTCTGGCTCTGTAGAGCAGAAGGAACAAAAAGAGGTGAGCAAAGCGGCTAATGAAGCATATTATTGGACTCCTTAAGTTCAAAACTGAGATAAATAAAGAAAATAAGATGGGTGCAGAGAAGGCACATGTGCGGCAAGAAGGGACAAAGGTGGTGCGGTGCAAAAACAATGCAAGGACGGTCCCCCGTTGCTAAGTTTCAGAGGCCTCTGTTATCCCGTGTGTGCGTGCATACGAGAGAGAGCGGAGCCACCTGTTGGTGGTCACCTCAGTCCCCACTGCGCCCCTCTCTACAGTCTACACCATCGTCTGCATGGTATGGCACAGGGATATGCATACATATGCTAGGCAACAGCAGAGCCACAAGGCAACACACACATACGCACAAGAGCTCTTGCAGTATTGCACCCGTCTGCCATCTATATAGCCTCTAGCATTTGCTCCCTTAAGCTGTTTCTCTAATTCCAAGCATACTACCATCCTCCCGTTCCCTATCCATCTTCTCATTTTGGAGAAGGGGGGTTATGGCCAGTGGCAGCCCCACAACTACCTCCAGCTCCCTGCTCCTCTTCTTCCTCCTCTCTTGCTTGCTCATCGGCCATGCTCTCTGCAACCAAGGCCACCATGGCAGCATCTCAGGTTTCACCTCTGCACTACAAATACTGAGTGCTCTTTCTCTGTTCTTGCATGAGATTGGCTTGTTTTCTTTTTCTTTCTTTAGTGTGCATATGTTCACTATGTATTCACTAGTTTCACTTCAATCTACTGTCCAGGTGCAGACTATGGAGAACAATATGCTCACCAGGGATTACCTGAAGAACATACGGACTTGCAAGAGAACATCAAGGTACATATGCCATCTAGTCAGTACTAAGTGCCGTTCTTATAGGTACTATATTTTCTAGTGTTTTCAGCACATGATAAATAATGCCTGAATAAAGATTCTGTAAACTTCAACTTGCTTGAAATACTACATACCTGTCTATGGAGTTTTTGGTAAGCAGACTGATAGAAAGAGGAAACAGTAGCCACTTGCCTCCTTCCTTGCTCCTACAGTTAGTACGAGAAGCTCTAAGAACAAGAGCAAAACAGCATGGGTGCGGGATATGCAAGTTAATTCGGAAAATGGGGCCCATGACATGGCCATCTGAAAGCAACAATAACTAACATGATGTTCACATGCTTCACAGCAGGGTCTAAACAAGGAGAAACCGCCCAAGTATGCAAGGAGAATGCTGATTGGTTCAATTGCTCCCATATGCACGTACAACGAATGCAGGGGGTGTCGATCCAAGTGTACTGCTGAGCAAGTTCCGGTGGATGCAAATGACCCCATGAATAGTGCCTATCATTACAAGTGTGTCTGCCACAGGTGATCATTGATGGTTAGTAGGAGCTTCTATGATATGATATGTCTAGTAGAGAGTAGTAGTTTTCCTTCAGTCTCCTCTTCTTTTCCTTCTATTCTCTTTCTCTGTTAAAAAGGCTTCTTCTTTTTTCCTTTTTCTTTTTTACTAGAGGTTAACTAGTAGCAGACTGGAGGGGCATTTTGTACTGTAAGATGTCTAGTTCAGCTTGTGAACTAGTAATTTTGAGAGTGAATGGTCTGAAATTTTGATATCGGAAGACCAGCTTGGCTGTGCAGATAACCAGTTTCTTTGTTAATACTCCCTCCGTCCCAAAATAAGTGTCGCTGGTTTAGTACAAAGTTAGTAAAGCTTTGTACTAAATCAGCGACACTTACTTTGAGACGGAGGGAGTATATTGCAACTAGAAATCAAATCTATAAGCAGACCTCGATGTGGTCTTCTGCTTGAATAGGCTTAGAACTTCAGACTGGATCTTCTGCACTGTGGTCTCCAACTGTGCAGTGTATAAATGCTGTAAACGTTCGTATGTTCCACCAGAAGTTGACAGTATCTTCTCTACCCTGGGCATCTTCAGCTCTCGTGGGTTTTGTGCCATCCCTCTTTCCATGTAACAACGAACAACCACCTGTACTGTACAAGGGAGCAGTAGATTCATATTGACAAATCAGAGAAAGAAAGAAGATGGTGACTTCTGTGCAGACTGCATTTCCTCAGCAGAGCAGGCTTCATGCTGTTGAATTTAACCAACCAGGTCTAGTTTCATGTATGTACCACATTTTTACGCAAAAGCTGTAGCATAGGTAATAAACAATCCAGTACCAAACAGAGCATTTATTTTGCAAGCAGAGAGGCTGCAGGGTGCCTTGTATGCATTCAACAAAAGAACAGTTGAAGATTTGTCTCAATAGGAATATTTATTACCAATAGCTCTTTTACTGGAGGGGTAAGGATGCTTATATACAACGGGACACTCTGGAGTAACTCATGTATATTTGAACGACACTGGCAGGTGCAGGTTCAGGCACTACTGTCCGTTGGCAAGTATTGCTCTCTTTAAACCTTATTTTTCCTGCTCAAATAGATTACTACGGTTCTAAACAAAGCACTGTTCATCCTATATTCAGGTTCTGCATCTGTGTGATGACCCAGTTACCTACAGGGCTGGTGTGGATCAGTAACAGGGTGACATAGTTACCTGCAGAACCATGTTTACTTTAGTAGCCCGCCACCCACGTTCAAGCCCCAGGCTCCGCAGGTTTATACCTGGTTGTTTCCTCTTAATAAATTGCCACACGGTCTAGTCCCTGTTGGTCTCGTTTTTATGTTTTACTTTAGTAAGTCTATTTGACCAGTAGACAAGTAGAGCTCACAAAAATCTATAGTGTTTCACCCAATAGAAAGAGGTCAAGACATGAATTTTAGAAAGTTAACATACAGCAGAACTATTGGAAGTCTTCAGAATTGACAGGTATTGTGCTTAAAGCCTTAATTCTGCCTGTTTGAAAACAATTCCTTATTCACCAAAGGAATTCAGTGAGAATAATGCCTAAAGACAGAGGCGGCTAGTGTAAATGCTGGCCCACACATTACATCGGCAATTACGTTTGAACTTAATAATTTCCAAACCAAGAAAAAGCAGCATGTAGGAAAATGCTCAAAGCAAGTAATCGCACTATGCTGACCATGGACCGATTACACGTGAAGAGCTGAGGGTAGCAGCTTTACCATTTGCTCCTACTGTAGCTTCAAATGGCTTCAGGACCAGCATGTAGATCTCCTAAAAAGACAATGAGAAAAAAGAAGATCAATCCAGTTGTATCCTGAGAGTGACATTACAGAAGAGGGTTCGTATGGCGAGAGGAATAAAAAGCTGCCGCACAGTGGCCCTAGTGCTACTCTAGCGGTAGAAGCAGGTCAGCATTTTTCTTAAGAAAACAAGAAGAGGTCTCCTATGAAGTGGTCCTGCAAAAATATTCACATGGAAGTAAGCAGTAGGATCCATCTCGAGCTGTTTTGTTTTGTATAACATGAGATGCATGCCTTCGACCCAACATAGGATGACACATGGGTTGCAGCTCCTTCGAATCAAGGCCTGAAGGTTGCAGCTCTTTCGTATCTCTATAGTGCTCATAATAGTTAATGCTATTATATATTTATATTCTAATTTATGCTAAAGCATGCTTCTAGATCGGCAGCATTCAAAAAAATGGCCAGCCAATTTTGACATCACTAAGGTTATGAAATTTGCCTATGGGCATCCAAGAGAATCTCTGGTCAGGAAACTGGATATTCAGAACAGCTTTGTAATGTGGAAAACAATGAATTTGACATGAAGCCAAATAATTCACGTAAAGAGAACATGGTTGTTCTTTGCACTTCTATGCTTAGATGGTCATTCCTACTATATTTCACATGATTAATTTCCATCTATTTTCATTCAAACATAAAATAATAGTGTAGAAAGTAGACAGAAATAGCTAGCGACATTGACAATTGGACTTGCTGCATACTATCTCGATGACGCCAGCCTTCAACCTGAGTTTCACTTTTCTTCATTCTGAGGATATTAAAGACCAACTCAAGAGAGGTTCGATGTCTTTTTATTAAGATCAAACTTGTGGTTAAGCCTGAAATCGTTATCAAAACTTCATGATCATCAACTGGTAGCCCCAAACTGTTCCTTACCCATTCAAACTGGCTGAAAGAAGGGATAAAAACATCAAGCTCAAATAGAGTTTGTCCATTCAACAAATATGTTTCACATAGTGAACTACGAAGGTTGAAATTAATTACCTCCGTGCAAGCAAGTCGATGAAAGCAAAATGGACCACCACCCCATGGATCTCAAGATCTCTGCGTTTTGGTACCTTTTAGTCAGTCTGCAACTAAGTCCAGTAAAATGAATACAAGGCATGGACCAGTGTGCAAGTAACTAAGCACCCATTTGGCTGCTATATCAATAGAACTTGGGAGGTAGCTCTTCCAACAGCGTAATTAACTACCAGGTGCAATTTTCGATCATGTTGATATCTCCAAAGTCCTCTGGGAAATAAGCCACAGCTCCAACCAAACACTTTGTTTTCCTGAAACCAATGAAGTGTGGAAATGTTCAGAAGGACTAACTTGGATTTGGACACTAAAAAGGGCAATAGTGGCAATTATGTTTTGTTTTATCTGGAGACTCACATTTGCAAATGTTTGTCATGACAAGCAGCTTCAGAAAGAAACCCCGGGACACTGAGTTTTCAAGAGCTCCATCCAGCATTGTAGCATTTCATGCCAAGAATGTTCAATCAACTAACAGGCATCACACCAAGAGATTCAACACAATTTCGGTGCAACAGAGCAATCAAGCAGATGCTACCATGTTAGATAAATTCCACAGCATCATGTAAATTTCATCCTTATCAGGATGTGAACTGCCTCCATTCACAAACTCGTGTATTTGTCCATCCGCCTCAATCACACTCCTTCCAATGTCCTTTTTCATCCCTTCAGCACTCATCAATCTCCTAATCCTCGAGACACCATCCCACATTCCTTCATCAGCGTAGATATTGGACAGAAGAACATAGACTCCAGAGTCATCAGCTCCAAGACTTGCTAGGCGTTCAACCGACAGCTCAGCCAGTTCGACGCACCTATGACTTCGGCAGGCAGCAAGCAGAGATCCCCATAATTCTGGAGTTGGTTCCATGGGCATTGTCTCTATGGCATGCCTAGCCTGATCCAAATGTCCAGCACGGCCAAGGAGATCAACCAATGCACCATAATGTTCAACCTTGGGATCTATCCCAAAATCCTTCTTCATTCTATGAAATATCTGTAAACCCTCTGAGATCAACCCAGCATGTGTGCATGCAGTCAGCACGGCAAGCACACTAAGATCATCCATTGGTGCTCCTTCAGACTCCATTTGGCAGAAAAGCTTGACAGCATCAAGTCCGCAACTATGAGTTCCAAGTCCAACAATCATCACATTCCAAGTAACCACGGTCTTGTCAGGCATGCTTTCAAATATCAGCATGGCGAGATCCAAGCGCCCACATTTCATGTACATATCTATCAGAGCTGTCTTCACCACAACATCGAACAAAATCTTCTTCTTCTCCAAGTAAGAGTGCAGCCACCTGCCTTGCTCCAGAGCTCCCAGCTGTGCGCATGCCGTGACAGCCCCAACTGCAGCGACCCTATCAGGTCTGATACCGCACCTCAGCATCCTTTGGAAAAGTTCCAAAGCCTCAGAAGGCTCGCCACACCTGACATACCCGTCTACAACAATGCTCCACGAGATCACATTCCTCTCAGGAATCTCATCAAATAGCACCCTCGCCTCGTCCATCCTCCCCTGCCTAGCATATCCATCGATCATCGAATTCCAGCACACCAGATCCCTGTCAGGCATTTGATCAAACAGCTCGCGCGCACGGTCCACACCTCCAGACCGCTTCCCGTAGGCATCAATCATGGCGGCCCAGGAGAACGCGTCCCTACGCGGCATTTCGTCGAACAGTTCCTGCGCCAGCTCCACCTCGCCGCACCCAACGTACCCCGCCACCATAGAGTTCCACGAAACGAGGTCCAGCACGCCGTCATCGAACACCCTCCGCCCGGAGCGGCAGTCGCCGGCCCTGCAGTAGAAGCTGATCAGCGCGTTCCTCGTGAACAGGTCGCGATCCAGACCCCTCCTCACGGCCTCGGCGTGCACCAGCAGCCCGACCGCGCAGCCGCACGCCTTGAGCACGGCGGGGAAGGTGTAGGCGTCGGGGTCCACCGCGCCACGGCGCATGCGCGCGAAGTAGGCGAGGGCCCTGCGGGGGCTCGAGGGGGCGTGGAGGCGGATGAGGGTGTTCCAGGGGAAGGCGTGGCCGGAGGCGGCCCCCGGGAGGCGGGCGAAGACGGCGTCGGCGTGGGCCGCGGCGTTGGCGGACGCGAGGGCGAGGAGGAGGAGGTTGGAGAGGCGGAGCGGGGAGGCGGCGAGGTGGCCGGAGGTGAGGAGGAGGGCGTGGCACTGCAGCGCGTGCGAGGCGGAGCCGCAGGCGCGGAGGGGGGAGAGGAGGATCGAGAGCGCGAGCGGGGGCGGCGGAGAACAAGACATGGCGAGAGTTTGAAATTCTGAAACGACCGACTGTCCCTGAGATCGAGTCGGAAACCAATCCAATGTCACACTAGAGTTCGATTTTTTTGTCTCCTTTTCAACACACTCACGTCCTAGTATCACAAGCCCTCGCAGTCGCAGTCCGATGGAAATGCCTCCTTTCATTGAACAACATCGCCGGAAGCATTAAAAAAATCCAGGAATTATGGTATCTTCATCAGCGATCCGTAAATTTCCTCCCGCA
Organism: Triticum aestivum; assembly: GCF_018294505.1. NCBI lineage: Eukaryota > Viridiplantae > Streptophyta > Magnoliopsida > Poales > Poaceae > Triticum > Triticum aestivum. The sequence goes on from NC_057801.1 coordinate 711,877,900, forward strand.
TTCATTCATCAACCCTGACTGTATACATTTCAAATCACATTTCAACTAACCCCACGAAATTTATGCAAATCGACCGATATTCATCAAAATTCGAATAGAAAATAGCACAAATCATCCATAAATAGCATGCAAATTAAGTCTAGTATAACAATATCTGAAATTCGACTAGATTAACCGGATGCCCAACAAGATTTTTATCAACGGATCATGTCATTCCACACATACTCCCCTTTCAGCTTCATCCAACAATGTGTGTACGTAATGGCCGTCCCTCTGACCTGTGGTACACCACGACAACACGAGCTACATAATGTGTAGACCAACATTGAATGAATGAATCGATTAACAAGTTGAGTAAGAGGAAGCAAAACTTACGATCTCGTCCTCTGCCGCGAGCATGGCCACCTTGCCTCCAGCTGACGAACAACGTCACAAAACTTGGTGATGCTGGTCTGGTCTGGATAGTGTAATTATCGATACGATAACGACCTCACGTTGTGTTCTTGAATGATGCGCAATGTGCTTTCATGCGTGAAATGATTCATGCACTTGCTGCCAGAAGGTCCCCCTCTGCTCCTGCCTACGAAATCCGCGGATACGTCCAACCACGCATCGCACAACAACTCATCCTCCATGATCGAGTAGCTCGCATCCTTCATACTCAAAAAAAAGATATAGCGATAAAAAATAAGCTCAAAGGCATTTGACCGAACACCTGTCGGGCGTGGTGTCCGCTATGGAGGTTGTCGACAGGGGGGCAGAGTATTCCTGGGTACAAACGGCTCCAGGGTGGACAACGTTGTCAAAAAGGCGAGCGGGCATGTCTGTGCTGGTTGCGGACGTCCAGCAATACCTCTGTGGCAGCCAGAGAGGTACAATATCGGTGACGGAGGTGGAGGGTGCAGATGCAAAATAAGGGGGAGAAAGGGCGGAGTGGAAGGAAATGGGACCGAGAGGGGGATTGGGTGGGTCGGGGGTGTCGGAGTCCTACGTGGTTGCTGTCCGAACTCTAGCAACCCCCTCCCCCCACTTTGTCTCGAATTTACGGGAGAAAACACGTCTGAACAGTTTGGCAGACCGATACAAGCCCGCGTTGGATGGTTTCCGTGGTCCGAATGTATGCGGGCAGTTTAAGGGTCTGCCTTGGAGATGCCCTAATGCAAGCACCAATGTCAAGTCAAAGACTTGAATCTTGATGGACCAGGGATACCACTGTCCTCCTAACCATTCAACCACAGATTGGTTCGCTTTTTTCTCTCGTTGTTTATCACCTCTTCATCTTGCAGGTAATACATCGCGAAGACTGCGTATAGGTCGTCGTTTTGGGGCCGCGTCGAAGCTCAGCCGCAACCCGCTCGGACACCTCGATGCCCTGTCGCAATGCGTTCGCATTCTTGCGAAGGACGACGTGGAGTAAACGGTCCATGTCGGAGTCAAAGGGCAAGGGGACGACCAGAGCGAAAGGTCCAGGCCGCTTGCCTGGCGTGACAAGCTGCCCACGCCTCGAACTCCAGAAGCTGCCACGGGTTGGGAAGACATGGCACTAGCACCCAACATCGTCTGGGAGTGCAGATCAGCGGTGGTGGCCCAGAGATGCAAAGAGCCTCGCTAGGCCACCAGGGACGGCACATACCTCAACAAAACGCGGCTGCACTCACCCCGCCACCCCGGGAGGTCGAAGATCTACCCTTGTCCATCCACAACCTATAGGGGGTGAGCTCCTCACTAGAGGTCGTGGAGTTCGAATCCGCCCCGAGTGAGTCCCAATCAGTGGGATCGGGCTCGGATTCGGATCCGTTCTCCTAGCTGGACATAGTGGCGCAGGGTGGCAGGGAGGGGACCAAACTGAAGCGAAGGGGAGGAAGAGAACAGAGAGGAGTGCGGTCAAGGCGAGGGTAGGGTTTGGTCTGGCATGTGGAAGGGGTGAGTTTTTTTGAGCGGTCGGGTTGGTCCGACATGATAGACGCGTTCGGATTGCCCCAAATCCGTCCCTCATATTAGTTGGGTCTGAAGTATGTTGGAAAAGCCCGACCATTTGGGCTCGAACTAAGGGGTCCAGTTGTGTAGGTTGTTGGTACGAACCATGTGCGGTCTGTCCGCCCGGATAAATGGGGAGTAGGGATTTTGGTTGGAAACACTCTTATGTTTGCCATACTTCTACCGCAACAGCTTTGCTTTGCAAGCTTATACATTTTTTTTGAAAAAGGGTGGATTTTATTTGCTTAAAATAAAGTATCAAGAGGAATACACATAATAAGCACACACACCCCGCCTCTGCATAGTTGTCCTCTGCATAGTTAGGATGCACACAATCAACATCAACACACACACGCACAAAAACACACCAACAAATAGCGAAGTCATATATAACCAAAGTTATACGTATGCGAGGAAAAAACAAAAGGAAACCCCAAAGCGGTCAAATCTACGATTGGCAAACTATAACAATGACCATATTCGCACCAACCATCTCATGACCATATTTGCAAGCTTATACATGTGTTCCTTGTTTGAGTTTTGTTTGAACAATAATCATGGGAGAGCTTCCCCACTTGAATCAATTACTCAGAGGGGCCAAAACTAGTTTGGCAGAATTACCGGAGGTACACCAAGGTGTGAGAAGAGGTAGTCGTGCCATGATATGGCGGTTACCTTTAAAGAGGCCTCCCTAAATCTATTGATCCAAAGACTGGAAGTCGGACGTGATGTTCTGTAATGTTACGAGAGGTTTTTTTTTCATCTCGAAACACCTTAATGTTCAGCCAAGTCAACATAACTCCTAGCTAAGTGGAGACTTTTTCCCCTAGGGTTACGCCTAGGGTTTTCCTATCCTCTGGTGCGCCGCCGCAGAGAGTTTTGCCTCGCAACCGCTTGAGCACCAGCGGGCGCTTCCTAATCTTGACGACCAGCGACGCCCAACCTGCTGCTCTTGATAGAAGTAGTTTGCCCCAGGGGTTTTGAAGGGGATCATGTGATTTGATGGCGACTCTAGAGGAGATGAGAGCCTCGCGGGCAAAAGGGGCAGAAGACTCCAGCTGGAGGGGGAATCGACCACAGAGGGCCTCTACATCATCTCCAAGGCCTCTCCGATGAGTTGTGGGTAGTTTTACCACAGACCTTCGGGTTCATAGTTATTAGCTAGATGGCTTCCTCTCTCTCTTTGATTCTCAATACAATGTTCTCCTCGATCTTCTTGGAGATCTATTCGATGTAACTCTTTTTGCGGTGTGTTTGTCGAGATCCGGTGAATTGTGGGTTTATGATCAAGTTTATCTATGAGAAATATTTGAATCTCCTCTGAATTCTTTTATGTGTGATTAAGTTATCTTTACAAGTCTCTTCGAATTATCAGTTTGGTTTGTGATAGAGGCAAAGGTGTCCCGTCTTCCGATGAGATGATGGATATCGCTTTGGTGGCAGTCGACTTTGATGATCCGACTACGAACATGCGAGGACGTCGCGCCTTAGCAATCGCTAAACCAACTCCGAGAGGTTATTGACCACGCCAGAGCACGATCAACCTGACCACGAGGGTCTGTTTCCTGCGAGCAAACGAAGAACAAGCAAGAAACTGAGATTGCAATCTGGATATTGGGAATATAAGATGAAAGCTTTATTGATCAAGGTGGGGTTCTGTGACGCCTTTGTCTGGTCGTTGAACACAAACGAAGTACGCGAAGTTGCAGCTATGGCGAACTTTTAATCTAAACAAAACCCAAAGTCTAAACGATGCCCTAAGGGCTGTATATATGGAGGAAGAGGGGGGAATTTCGTGGCCCTTGGTGGAGGGGTCCGAAATCAACCCTATCTCTTGTTTCCCCACACATACGGACTCTAAAAATAGCCTATACTTATGTATTTCGAAATTACATGGGCCTGGCCCAATAATAAGGTGACGCAGCACCTAAAATACCCTCGGGACGAAATTTATGAAGTGGCATCTTGTATATTTCGTCCAAGGCTTCATGCACCCATTATGGTGGCTTCAAAGTCCTGAAATCATCACTTGTAACTCCGTTCTTGTTCCCCTTGCGCATGCCATCATCTCCATGCTTGTTCTTGCTCCAATGTTCATCCTTCTCCAAGCTAGGCCCTTCATTTGTAAGCAAAACAAATGTATCCAATTTAGGCAGCATCATATTCTCATGAACATTAGAATCATTACCAAGAAACGAAAGTACCTGGTAATTTAGTTGGCGTGCACGAGCTCTAGTAATTGGTCCAGTATGTATAGCAGCAGGGGCTGTTGGTGTAACAATTGTATTGATGTCCTCATCATCCTCCCCTTCTTGAAATGAAGTCGTCCTCGACGGAAGTTCATCTTCCTCACCCAAATAAGGCTTCAAATCTGCAATGTTAAAGTGGGACTAACCCCAAAATCTGTAGGCAGCTCAAGTTTATATGCATTATCATTTATTTTCTCTAACACCTTAAAGGGACCATCAGCACGTGGCATTAACTTTGATTTGCGCAAATCAGGAAATTTATCCTTACGCAAATGTAACCAAACAAGATCTCCAGGTGCAAACACAACATGTTTTCTACCCTTATCTCCAGCAAGTTTATATTTAGCATTCATACGCTCAATGTTTTCCTTAGTTAACTCATGCATTTTTAAAATCAATTCAGCACGTTGTTTAGCATCAAAATTAACCTTCTCCGAAGATGGAAGAGGCAACAAATCAATAGGTGCACGAGGTAGGAAACCATACACAACTTCAAAAGGGCACATCTTAGTAGTAGAATGCAATGAACGATTATAAGCAAATTCAATATGAGGCAAGCATTCCTCCCACATTTTCTTATTATTCTTCAAAACAGCCCTAAGCATAGTAGACAACGTTCTATTGACTACTTCAGTTTGTCCATCAGTTTGGGGGTGACAAGTAGTACTAAAAAGCAGTTTAGTCCCCAACTTAGCCCATAAACATCTCCAAAAGTGGCTAAGAAATTTAGTATCACGATCTGAAACAATAGTATTTGGCACACCATGCAAGCGAATAATTTCACGAAAGAACAAATCAGCAACATTAACAGCATCATCGCTTTTATGACATGGTATAAAGTGTGCTATTTTCGAGAATCTATCCACGACAACAAATATGCTATCCCTCCCCTTCTTTGTTCGAGGTAAACCTAAAACAAAGTCCATAGATATATCCTCCCAAGGAACACTAGGTACAGGCAAAGGCATATATAAACCATGAGGATTGAGTCGTGACTTAGCTTTTTGACATGTAGTGCACCGAGCAATAAAACGCTCAACATCCCGTCTCATCTTTGGCCAAAAGAAATGTGTAGCAAGTACGTCCTCCGTCTTCTTCACGCCAAAGTGTCCCATTAATCCTCCTCCATGCGCCTCCTGCAACAACAAAAGACGAACGGAGCTAGCTGGAATGCATAGCTTGTTAGCACGAAACACAAATCCATCGTTAACAACAAACTTGTTCCACATTCTTCCTTCTTTACAATTCTGCATTACATCTTTAAAATCAGCATCATGCACATATTGATCTTTGATGGTCTCCAAACCCAATATTTTGAAGTCAAGTTGTGAAAGCATAGTATAGCGACGAGACAATGCATCAGAAATAACATTTTCTTTTCCCTTCTTGTGTTTAATGACATAAGGGAAAGTCTCAATGAATTCAACCCATTTAGCATGTCTACGATTCAGTTTAGCTTGACTTTTAATATGTTTCAAAGATTTATGATCAGAATGTATAACAAATTCTTTGGGCCATAAATAATGTTGCCATGTTTCTAAAGTCCGAACAAGAGCATATAATTCTTTATCATAAGTAGAATAATTCAGACTAGGCCCACTCAATTTTTCAGAAAAGTATGCAACAGGTTTGCCATCTTGTAATAACACACCTCCTAATCCAATTCCACTAGCATCACATTCAAGCTCAAAAGTCTTATTAAAATCAGGAAGTTGGAGTAAAGGAGCATGTGTCAACTTATCTTTCAATACCGTGAAGGCTTTTTCCTGTGCGGTACCCCAAAGAAAAGGCACATCTTTCTTTGTAAGCTCATTGAGAGGTGCAGCAATGGTGCTGAAATCTCTCACAAAACGCCTATAGAATCCAGCGAGGCCAAGAAAACTCCTCACTTGTGTGACCGTTTTGGGCTGCGGCCAACTCTCAATAGCTTCAATCTTGGCTTTATCAACTTCAATTCCCTGTGGAGTAACAACATAGCCAAGAAAAGATACTCGGTCGGTGCAAAAGGTGCACTTCCCAAGATTACCAAACAAACGTGCATCACGTAGAGCAATAAAAACAGCACATAAATGTTCCAAATGTTCTTCCAAAGATCTGCTATAAATCAATATGTCATCAAAGTAAACTACCACAAATCGTCCAATGAAAGCACGTAAAACTTCGTTCATTAATCTCATGAAAGTACTAGGTGCATTAGTTAACCCAAAAGGCATGACTAACCACTCATATAATCCAAACTTAGTTTTAAATGTTGTTTTCCATTCATCTCCCAATTTCATACGAATTTGATGGTAGCCACTACGCAAATCAACTTTGGAGAATATTGTAGAGACACTCAATTCATCAAGCATATCATCTAGCCTAGGAATAGGATGACGATAACGAATAGTAATATTATTAATGCCTCTACAATCAACACACATACGTGATGTACCATCCTTTTTCGGCACTAGAATAATAGGAACAACACAAGGACTAAGGGATTCACGTATATAACCTTTGTCGAGAAGCTCTTGTACTTGACGCATAATCTCCTTCGTCTCCTCTGGATTGGTACGGTATGGTGCACGGTTTGGCAGTGAAGCACCGGGAATTAAGTCAATCTGATGCTCAATCCCTCGAATAGGCGGTAATCCGGTGGCATGTCTTGTGGAAAAACGTCAGCGAACTCCTGCAAAATGTTAGTGACAGCAGGAGGCAAAGAGGAAGGCACGTCCTCGAATGAAAATAATGCCTCTTTGCACACAAAAGCATAGCAAACAGATTTGCTGAAATCTAGCTCATCAATATCAGATTTGGTGGCAAATAAGCATGCACTTTTCAATTTAATTTCAGAAGCAACACTAGATGGTTTATTATTAGGCTTCATTTGTTGCTCAAATTCTTTTGCCACAATCTGATTTTCACTCTTATTCTTCTCCTGTTTTGCTTTATTAGCTCTATTAATATCATCTTTCAAAATGGAATCAGGAGTCATAGGAAGCAAAGTAATATTTTTATCCTTATGAACAAGAGTATAGTGATTGTTTCTACCATGGTGTACAGAATTTTTATCAAATTGCCATGGTCTACCAAGTAATAAGGAACATGCTTGCATAGGTACCACATCACAATCAACATAATCAGTTTGTAATTCCTGATAATATTCTTCTACAGAATTTTTTCCTTGTCTTAAACGCTGCAATTTTTGAAGCAATTCACGTTGATAATATGGTGGAACCCAACGCGTACGCATAGCAGTTTTCAAAGCGGCCCAAGTAGTTGGAATAGGATATAATCTACAATTTCAGACCACCAGACACATGCAAAACTAGTGAAAGCACAAACAGCAGCAGCAACCCGTCTCTCCTCGGGATATTGTAAACATGTAAAACGTTGTTCAGTTTCTAACTCCCAAGTAAGATATATATCAGGAACATATCTACCCTCAAATGGTGGAATATTCAATTTCAGTTTAGGAATATGGACATCATCTCGTACCTGAGGTGGTGGTGCAGGCCTACCATTACGAATATATACCTGAGGTCGACCTGCTGGTGGTGGTGCTGGTGGTTGCACGTAGTTCTGATTTTGAGCAACCTCATCCTCGTAATCTCCCACATAATCATCCTCCTCCGCATCAGCAGCAGGAGCCACAGAAGTATCAACAGCAGCACCAACAGTTTGGCCAAACACAAGAGGAACACGGCTCGCTCGGCGGAGGTCTATTTCGCGACGTGGAGGTAGTTGTTGTTGTTGTTGTTGTTGGAGAGGTGCGTTAGGAGCAGCGGGTGGTGGTGGTGGAAGACGCGCGAGCAATTCATTAAACTTGTTATCGAGCTTTGTTTCGAACGTCTTCTCCATGCCATCTATCTTCTCCATGGCCTCTTCAAATCTGTTTAGCACGTCTTGCACCTGTCCACTCATCATTTGCTGAAATTTATCATGCAAATCCTTATTCGTCATGTTCTCCCAGTCAGTCTCGTCGGCTTGTGATCCTGGCATGGTTAGCAGCAATAGAAACACACAAGAATATGATCCTACAGACTACTAACAAGAGGTGGTGGTGGGTGTCACAAATCCATCAAGCAAATCTCAAATTCTTACCAGTTCTTACCCAGCAGCAGGCGGTGATCGGCAACCGTTGTAGTCAAAAACTCTCAAAGCTTGGATAGAGCGATTACCAGGGAGAGTCAAACGCACGACGTAGATGCATGTGGAGCTGGGAAGGCTTATAATATGGTAGCAAAAAGGGTCAGCAATAATCAATTCAGAGATGCAAAGTTGAATAAACGTTCAACGACGGTACTGTGCTGGTCCTAGGCTAGACTGTGCTAGAGACGCGAGCCTAGAACACCAACAAAATCACGGCGCGGCACGTAAACAAGGGAAAAGCACACTCTGGAATTTTTTTTCGCTCTTTTTTTTGCGCTGCTTTTTTTTCTGCAAAAAATCACTATAATGGCGAGTGTCTCAAAACTCTTCCTAGCTCAAACTGACAGGATGGACACGAAATTTTTTCGACCAAATTTTTTTTTCCGACTGCCCGGACCCAAAAACTGGAAACGGGTCAAAAAAACTGCCTATAATGGCACCTGTCTCAAAACACTCAGAAACACCTAAAAATAGGATAGCCGGAATTTTTTTCGAAAAATGCGTTTTCGAAAAATTTTGGGCCTAAATGGAGCGTGGTTTCCGGACTCTTTTTTTTTCGAAACCTACTCCGGCAAGGAAACACGAATCGGAATCTAGATGGATCTCGAAAACAAACCTAATATGACAAGAACTCAGATTGGTGGTGGATATATGGTGGTAGATGGCAGTGGTGGTGGTATATGACAGCTGTGGTGGTATATGGATACGGATTCGAAGCGGTGGCGGATAAGCGGTGGTGGTAGATGGCAGGGGTGATGATGATGGTGCGGCGGCGGCGTGACAACTTATGACCAGAACTCGAAACTCTAAAAGACTAGAGTCTAAGACCAGCAACTAGACACGACGATGCAACCGCAAATTCAACAAAGCAAAACCCTAAAAAGATTATGCAAAGGCTCAGATTGGTTCTGATATGATGAACTAACCCTAATTTTTTTTGTGGCTTTTTCGTGGACTATAGGTATGAAGAACATACTCGATCTAAACTATGAAAAACTGTAAAATCTCACCGAGCAACCTGGAAATCTGATACCACTTGATAGAGGCAAAGGTGTCCCGTCTTTCGATGAGATGATGGATATCGCTTTGGTGGCAGTCGACTTTGACGATCCGACTACGAACGTGCGAGGACGTCGCGCCTTAGCAATCGCTAAACCAAATCCGAGAGGTTATTGACCACGCCGGAGCACGATCAACCTGACCACGAGGGTCTGTTTCCTGCGAGCAAACGAAGAACAAGCAAGAAACTGAGATTGCAATCTGGATATTGCGAATATAAGATGAAAGCTTTATTGATCAAGGTGGGGTTCTGTGATGCCTTTGTCTGGTCGTTGAACACAAACGAAGTACGCGAAGTTGCAGCTATGGCGAACTTTTAATCTAAACAAAACCCAAAGTCTAAACGATGCCCTAAGGGCTGTATATATGGAGGAAGAGGGGGGAATTTCGTGGCCCTTGGTGGTGGAGGGGTCCGAAATCAATCCTATCTCTTGTTTCCCCACACATAAGGACTCTAAAAATAGCCTATACTTATGTATTTCGAAATTACATGGGCCTGGCCCAATAATAAGGTGACGCACCACCTAAAATAGCCTCGGGACGAAATTTATGAAGTGGCATCTTGTATATTTCGTCCAAGGCTTCATGCACCCATTATGGTGGCTTCAAAGTCCTGAAATCATCACTTGTAACTCCGTTCTTGTTCCCCTTGTGCATGCCATCATCTCCATGCTTGTTCTTGCTCCAATGTTCATCCTTCTCCAAGCTAGGCCCTTCATTTGTAAGCAAAACAAATGTATCCAATTTAGGCAGCATCATATTCTCATGAACATTAGAATCATTACCAAGAAACGAAAGTACCTGGTAATTTAGTTGGCGTGCACGAGCTCTAGTAATTGGTCCAGTATGTATAGCAGCAGGGGCTGTGGGTGTAACAATTGTATTGATGTCCTCATCAGTTTGGCCTACTAGATTGATCTTTCTTGCAATGGGAGAAGTGCTTAGCTTTGGGTTCAATCTTGCGGTGTCCTTTCCCAGTGACAGCAGGGGCAGCAAGGCACATGTTGTATTGTTGCCATCGAGGATAAAAAGATGGGGTTTATATCATATTGCATGATTTTATCCCTCTACATCATGTCATCTTTCTTAATGCATTACTCTGTTCTTATGAACTTAATACTCTAGATGCAAGTAGGAGTCGGTCGATGTGTGGAGTAATAGTAGTAGATGTAGAATCGTTTCGATCTACTTGTCACGGATGTGATGGCTATATACATGATCATGCCTAGATAATCTCATAACTATGCGATTTTCTATCAATTGCTCGACAGTAATTTGTTCACCCACCGTAATACTTATGCTATCTTGAGAGAAGCCACTAGTGAAACCTATGGCCCCGGGGTCTATCTTTTATCATATAAGTTTACCATCTACTTTTATTTGCATCTTTTACTTTCCAATCTATATCATAAAAATACCAAAAATATTTATCTTATCATATTATCTCTATCAGATCTCACTTTCGCAAGTGGCCATGAAGGGATTGACAACCCCATTATTGCGTTGGTTGTGAGGTTCTTGTTTGTTTGTGTAGGTGCGTGGGACTTTTGAGGAGCCTCCTACTAGATTGATACCTTGGTTCTCAAAAACTGAGGGAAATACTTACGCTACTTTGCTGCATCACCCTTTCCTCTTCAAGGAAAACCAATGCAAGCTCAAGATGTAGCAAGAAGGATTTATGGCGCCGTTGTCAGGGAGGTCTTCGCTCAAGTCAAGACATACCAAGTACCCTTCACAAACTCATCTCCCTCGCATTATATTATTTGCCATTTGCCTCTCGTTTTCCTCTCCCCCACTTCACCCTTGCTGTTTTATTCGCCCTCTCTTTCCCAACCTCCTTTCTCTTTCGCTTGCCTTTTTGTTTGCTTGTGTGTTGGATTGCTTGTAGCGATGGCGCAAGATAATACCAAATCGTGTGACTTTTCCAATACCAATAATAATGATTTCCTTAGTACTCCGATTGCTCCTCTTAATGATGTTGAGTCTTGTGAAATCAATGCTGCTTTGCTGAATCTTGTTATGAAAGATCAATTTTCCGGCCTTCCTAGTGAAGATGCCGCTACACATCTAAACAACTTTGTTGATTTGTGTGAGATGCAGAAGAAGAACGATACGGATAATGATATTGTTAAATTGAAGTTATTTCCATTTTCACTTAGAGATTGTGCTAAAATTTGGTTTTCGTCTTTGCCTAAAAATAGTATTGATTCATGGAATAAGTGCAAAGATGTTCTTATCTCTAAGTATTTTTCTTCCGCTAAGATCATCTCTCTTTGGAACGATATTATAAATTTTAAACAACTTGATCATGAGCATGTTGCCCAATTTTGGGAAAGAATGAAATTAATGATTCGCAATTGCCCTACTCATGGTTTGAACTTATGGATGATTATACAAAAAAATTATGCCGGATTGAATTTTGCCTCTAGAAATCTTTTAGATTTGGCCGCGGGAGGCACTTTTATAGAAATCACCTTAGGAGAATCTACTAAACTCCTTGATAACATTATGTCTAATTATTCTCAATGGCACACCGAAAGATTGTCGGAGTAATGGGCCACGGGTAGCCTCACCCGAGTCCCTGAACTTATCAAGACTTCAGGCCGGCTGCGCCCCGCAATACCCAAAGCTGAAGCTCCACCCTCCGGGGGCCGGCTGGATCAACGGCCGGCCACCGGAGGACGGCCAACCACCAGCAGACGGCACCGAGAGTGGTCGGCTCCAACCGGACGGCCTCTAGAGAGGACAGCGTCTTGCAAGAGGCCACCTGGCGCCCTCAGAGTTTGCGCCCCCATTAAGAGGACGAGACAGGGCGTGGCTACAGTGTAGTCCCTCACCCCTGAAACTTGGGCTCGGCGTAGCCACAGTGCCCCATACGGGCGGAGATCTCCACACGACGCGACACTGTTGCCGCTCCCACCTTGACATCACTCCAGACGGGCGGAGCCCTGTTCCCCATGATGACCTGTCGGTACGTCCCGCGGGCTGCGGGCCCTATCAGGAAGTGATAGCACGGAAGATGGCGGATGCCGGACCAGTCAGACTTGGGGAGGCCGGCCTCCAGCAGGCGGCCGTCCCCCTCCCTCGAAGTCAGTGCGCCATTAACCTAATAAGACTAGGTGTGGCTACAGTGATCCCCCACCAGGCGACGGGACTGTAGCGACACTCAGCTGACCAAGCCCGGGTCATTAGAAGCACGGCTACAGTGATCAGCCACCAACCAGACCCGCCAGCAGCGGGAGCGGCCTGTCGGCTCTGTACCGGACCGGTCAGCGGGGCCCACCAGGCGGCAGGCCCCAGTAGTCGGCGGAGAAGCCAGAGGCCAGAGACACTGACAGCCGGGTCCAGCACCCGACCAGATTACCATTGTACCCCTGGGGGGTAGGCCTATATAAACCCCCTAGGGCACCCATGCAAAGGGTTCCCACCCCACTAGAACTAGTCACAACCCTAGGGCAGGAAGAGAGCTAGCCTTGCCTCCTTCTGCCTCTAGCACACAGCTCGAGGAACACCATTGTATCACTTGTGCCTTAGTGATCATGCGGACACCCCGCAGAGCAGGACTAGGGGTGTTATCTCCTAGGAGAGCCCCGAACCTGGGTAAAGTGCGCCGGCGTACGTGTCTACGCCTCATCCCGCTTCCAAGCACCAGCGACGTTCTACTCGCTCCCACCATGATAAGCCATCCATTGGCATATGTCGCACCCAACCCCCGACATTTGGCGCCCACCGTGGCGCGAGGTGCACCATCTCCCGAAGACATGCTGTCGGTGTCAAAACCGGCGGATCTCGGGTAGGGGGTCCCGAACTATGCGTCTAGGCGGATGGTAACAGGAGACAAGGGACACGATGTTTTACCCAGGTTCGGGCCCTCTTGATGGAGGTAAAACCCTACATCCTGCTTGATTAATATTGATGATGTGTGTTACAAGAGTGGATCTACCACGAGATCAAGGAGGCTAAACCCTAGAAGCTAGCCTATGGTATGATTGTTGTTCGTCCTACGGACTAAAGCCATCCGGTTTATATAGACACCGGAGAGGGCTAGGGTTACACAGAGTCGGTTACAATGGTAGGAGATCTACATATCCGTATCGCCAAGCTTGCCTTCCACGCCAAGGAAAGTCCCATCCGGACACGGGACGAAGTCTTCAATCTTGTATCTTTATAGTCTTGGAGTCCGGCCGACGATGATTGTTCGGCTATCCGGACACCCCCTAGTCCGGAACTCCCTCAGTAGCCCCTGAACTAGGCTTCAATGACGACGAGTCCGGCGTGCATGTTGTCTTCGGCATTGCAAGGCGGGTTCTTTCTCCGAATAATTTATAGAAGATTGTGAACACCAGGATAGTGTCCGGCTCTGCAAAAATAAATTCCACGTACCACCGTAAAGAGAATAATATTACACAAGTTCAATCTGCTGACGTATTTTGTGGCGTGACATCACACCACTACCAAGCCTTTACTAGAATCGTTTTTATTGTACCACCTCAGCACGTTTAGCGAAGCGGTTTCCTTGGCACGTCTTGTCGAAGCAGAGATCGTGTTCCCCTTATTCCGGGATTCCCATAAATACGGATGTGGGTAACCCAACCGCGCCCGTTGCCACGCCCCCTCCATCGAAGGCGGGTTCCAAACGGTCACGGGGACGGCTCTTGGTATTCTTCCTCTTTATAACGAGACCAAGGCCCGTTCTTTTCCTTCAATCCTCTATCGAATCCGCCCCTCGCCCCGAGTGCCAACACCCAAGGCTCCAGATTCGGGTACCTTCGATCTTCGATAATGTCCGGCCCCGACCTACGAGGCTGGTGGATGCCTTCCTCCGTCACGGAAGAGGACGTGCTAAAGCTGAGAGACGCCAGGTACTTAACCTACGAGATTTCGCATAGGCTGCCTGCCCAAGGGCAAGTTATTCCTACTCCCGAGCTTGGCGAGAGCGTCGTGTTCGTGTCTCACCTCCGTCGGGGTTTAGGCTTCCCGATGGATCCCTTCGTGAGGGGGCTCATGTTTTACTATGGGCTGGAATTCCACGACTTGGCTCCGGAGTCCATCCTCCACATCTCATCATTCATTGTTGTCTGTGAAGCCTTCCTCCGCACTACCCCTCACTTCGGCTTGTGGCTCAAAACCTTCAACGTGGAGCCGAAGATGATTGAGGGGCGTCAGGCAGAGTGCGGCCGGGCGGTCATAAGCAAGAGGGCCGATGCTCCATGGCCCGAGGGCTCTTTTCAGGAGGAGCTCGGCTTGTGGCAACAGGAGTGGTTCTATATCACCGCTCCCAGGGGCAGCAGGCAGAGGCCGCCGCCCGTCTTCCGCTCAGGCCCTCCACAACAGCTGACGTCATGGGTCAACAAGGGGTGTGACTGGGGGCCGTCCAAAGACGTACCCCTGTTGCAGGACCGGATTCGAGGCCTCCAAGAAAGGGAGATCAATCTGGTCGTAGTGGTACAGGTTATGCTGATCCGGCGCCTACTGCCCTGCAAACGTCGCCCCCTCTGCCTGTGGGAATTTAGTCCGGAGGGGCCACGAGCTCTTCAACACTTCATGGGTTTGACATCCGCGGAGATGTACAAACTGTTCTTCGGATCGCAAGGGATGCGTCCGGACTTGACCGAGGATGCTGGCCTAAGCTGCAATCGCCCGGATACTCAAGTAAGTAGCCCTGTGTCCGAACACATCATCCATTTATTTATCGTGGGTTTGCCTTTTAACCAGCTATGCCTTGGACAGGAATGGATAGCGCAAGCAAAACTAATACGGTGTCCCGCCCCCCTCCCTGAGACCATGCAGGATCCCATGTTAATCAAAATGTTGGAGGTTGCACCTTCGGAGGAGGGCGAAGGGGGGCACAGGGAAACTACCACTTCTGCCAAGGAGGCTTTCAGTAAGGGAGGAATCAAGAGTCCCTCCTTCCAGGGGGAGAAGAGGACCGCTTCCGAAGACCCGGAGGCCAAGGCCTCAAAGTGGGGAAAGAAATCTGTATCGGAAGGTCCTGTGCCGGGAAGAGCCCCGGCCGTACTGTCTCCTCGGAGGAATCAGCCCTCCAGCAAGCCGTAAGTAAAAAAGGGGAGATTTTGTAATAGTGGACACTCCTGCTTAATTTTTAAGGGTAACCGAAGTTTTCACCTTGTAGTTCGGATCTCAGCCCATCTCAGCACAGCTCATCTTCGGGAGACCTTCGTCCGGAGATGATGGAAAGCGAAACGCCTCCATCTGCCGCCCCCTCGTGTGGGGCGGGAGACCCTGAGGTGTCGTCACGGAGGGTCTCATTGGAGTACGGCACCCATTGGAGTACGGCCGGTGGAGCTGCAAGATTTGCTCAAGAGGGCGTCTATCTCAGAAGATCACCGCACATTAATGAGTATGGTGATTGAGAGGATCTCGTCCGCCGAAAGCGGGTTGTGTGAGGCCGTCGGAAGTTTGCTGACGGGGTTTGAGGTACGCAAAAAATGACATACCTTTTGACAGTTTTGCAGATGAAGTGCACCCTATATAGATAGTAGCCCCTGAGACTTGGTATGTTGTTGAAAGCGACAGCGTGCCGAGGATCATAATCTCAGTTATAGATTGTCGCCTTTCCTATGCAGGTGGCGGAAGGTTCAGTGGCCAGCCGGACTGATGGAGTTGCCGAGCTGAAGAGGCAACTCGACGTTGCGGATGCGGACATCTCGCTGGTCAATAAACGACTTGATGAGTCACAAGGTATGTGGTTGCTCTGCAGTCGCCTAGTAAGGGAGCTGACGCCCATTCCTTAAAATTTGTATGCTTGATGCAGATGGTGCTGCTGCTGTGGAAAACCTTCGAGCAGAGCTTGCTCGGGCCAAGGAGCAAGCCAGAAAAAGCGAAGCGGCTACCTCGAAGGCAGCGGAAGAGCTAGAAGCCGAGAAGGCTGCTCACTGCCGAAGCAGGGAGGAGATGGCCGGAATGGCCGCGAAATTAAAAGATTCTACCGACCGCCAGGAGGTTCTTGAAAGAGAACACTGAGCGGAGCAAGAGGACCTGAAGAAGGCCGACGCCGAAGCCAAGGATGCTCGTAGTGCAATGCGGGCTATGAAGGAGGAACTGCGTCAGGTCAGAGACATTGTGGCTGGAAAGCCCTTTATGTTGCGTAGGAAGTTCACGGATCCGAAGTATGCTCAGCTAGGCCGATTGTGCGGTGCGAAGGATCCTTATCTGGATTTGGCGGCGAGTGCGGCGGACGCAGTCGTGCACTTCCGAAGCCAGGAAGATCACGAAATGGAAGAGCTTTTCTGGTCTCAATTCCATAGTCCGGAGCGTCCACTTCCATTGAGTGATCGGCTGGTTGAGTGGGCTGAGCTGAATAGATTGTCCGGACTTGCCATGACGGATGTGGTTGCTCATCTGTGGCCGGAAAGGCCCAAGCCGAAGAGTTATTTTGGCTTGTTGCAGCAATTCCTTGGGGCGGTGCCGCATATCGGGGCGATGAAGCGGTCGGCATGCATAGAAGGTGCACGGATGGCTCTCGCCCGTGTTAAGACATACTGGGCGGAGATGGATGCCACCACTGTTGCATCCCGGGGTTCAGACGAAAGCCGATTCCCCACCGAGCACTATTTTGAGGAAGTCCTGCAGGGCGCTCGTTTAATAGAGTCGTAGTGCTCGGAAGATGTTATGTTTAAATGAAATGTATGATTTCTGAGGTCATGTTTATAATGCAATAGCTTTTTATACTTGTGCGTTCAAGTATTGAACTATCTCCTGTGCGGCCGTATGTGTATGTATAATCTGAAAGATGGCAGTCTTTGGCTTTAGCCCCCACGCACATGGTGCGGGGGTGTTTGCAAAAAGAAAAGCGCTTTTTCACAATTAATCCAACGTCTTGGTCCTTTTAAGGAGGTGATAGCATAGCAAACTAGGCAACCGGACTATAATGCTTTATCACTTTCACTTAGCCATAGGAGCTCGAATGTGGGGCTACTATATAGCCCCTAGCGGCACTGCTCTTCTCCGAACTCGGGGCGCGTATGTGCCTGACCGGGAAGCGGTCCTTCATCAAAGCTGAGGAATTCTAGACATTCCAATGGTCGATCGAGTGGTTGACCAGTCTCTCGCTATATCATGACAGTCAGTTTTCGGCTTTCTCTACTGAGGTGCTCGCCCGGCCGAACCGGGGCACAATCGCAGTAGTTCTCCTGGTGCCGCGTTAGCCGATGGAGCGGAACGTAAGGCAGCAAAACACAGGAGCCGGGCAAACCCAACATTTGAACCAAGACATGATTCGGAGCTGATGCATATAAGGCCTAACTCGAGACGCCGAACACTCCCTGAGGTGTTCGGTCTTTATGATACCAGGCAGAACAATGCCCTAAGCCCCTAGTGTCCAGGTACAGGCGGGAACTTCTGACGCGGCCGATGCCAAAACGCCAGCCTCCTCCTCGGCTATGGTAGGAAACCGGGGGATGTGTATCAACAAGAGACAGTAAGAAAGGTTTATGCAGGGTCTTAATCTGAAAAGAATCCTTGCAACGGGTCCCTGCTGCACGTCTGCGCCTGTGTCTCCGTTGTGCTGTATCCTGGACGGGTGTAGCACGTGCTTCATCTGTAAAAGAGAAGGACTTAGTTTCTAAGAAATATCGTGCAAAAGTTGTATTAAAATAAAGTATAATTTGGAAGATGAAGAAAATTGAGCTTTATTGGCTCTCATCATTTATACGCGCGGCCCCTTATAAAGGGGGTATGCGGCTTGGAAGCCCCTTGTTTATTTACGCCGGACTCGCCTAACCGTGTCCAAGGTCTGAATGACCTGTTTTTAGGGGCCTTGACCTGCAAGGTCGGATTAGTGTGTGGCTGTCAAGGCAGCCTCACGTTCTCCGTGGTCGAGGAACACTCGGAGTTACTCTTTAATGAGATTATGCCGCGTGGACCAGGCATTGTAAGTGTAAGAGACGTGTAATGTTGTATTGCGTTAAAGCGGGCGAAAGCTTTGCGTCCCGGTAGTGCTCAAGGGCCACTGTGAAATGGGGCGATATGGAGAGTGAGCTTTTCACGACGGAGGTTGTCGGATGAACCGAACACAACCTCTAGTGGTACAGAGCCTGTATAATTGGCTTAAAGGCCTGGCGTCACTCCTTTGAAGGAAGTGCTGTTATAGCGAATTTTGGTAGGGTCTACCCCCATTCTGCGGACGGTGTCCTGATACGGCAGGTGCCGCGCTGTGTTTTCGTGTTATCACATGGAGTGAGTTCACTGTTTTGACTTCTAGTGGGAAAGTCTTCTGTTTTCCGGAGTGCTACTTTTGGGGTTCGTCACTTTTGCTTGGTGTGTCGAGCCCCTTGCGTTCGGCGTTAAGTCGGCCGGACTACTTGAAGACCCAACAATCTCTGTGGGTATGGTTTGCAGGCTTCCCGGAGGTACCATGTATTTGACATAGCAAATCCAGAATCTTGTTTAGGTTGGATAGCTCGTCACTGTTGTCCTTGAGGGGCAGTGCTTTGTTATTCGGCCAAAATCTTTTGAATCCGGCGTTGACCGCCGTACTATTTGGGCCATTTTTCTTATTCCGGCGTTGATCTTTTATGCGTCGTGATTTCCCATTTCCATCCCTGACTTCGGATGTACTCGGGTCGCTGGTGCTGCATCTAGCCAGCCAGCTGTCTTCCCCCGCGCAAAAGCGGGTCATGAGGCTTGTTAGTGCGGCCATTGTTCTTGGTTTTTCCTGGCCGAGGTGCCTGGCGAGCCATTCGTCTCGGACGTTGTGTTTAAAGGCTGCTAAGGCTTCAGCGTCCGGACAGTCGACTATTTGGTTCTTTTTAGTGAGGAACCTGTTCCAGAATTTGCATGCTGACTCTCCGGGCTGTTGAGTTATGTGACTTAAATCGTCTGCATCCGGAGGGCGGACATAAGTCCCCTGAAAATTTGCTCGAAACGCATCCTCAAGCTCTTCCCAACTTCCAATGGTATTTTCTGGGAGGCTTTTGAGCCAATGCCGGCCTGGCCCTTTGAGCTTGAGGGGTAGGTATTTTATCGCATGGAGAACGTCTCCTCTGGCCATATGTATGTGTAGGATATAATCCTCAATCCAGACTCCGGGGTCTGTTGTTCCGTCATATGCCTCTATGTTTACGGGTTTGAATCCCGCTGGAAATCCATGATCTAGTACCTCGTCGGTGAAACATAGTGGGTGTGCGGCGCCCCTGTATTTGGGTGTGCCGTTGTCTTCAAATGCTCGGCGGGTTATGTTGCTTCCTGGAGTCTTCTTTTTTTTCCCATAGATAGACCTGGCCGGGTCATCCTTTTTCCGAGGATCTTTATGCTGATCGTGTGCCGGCTTGTGTGTGGCGCCCCTTGCTGTTCTTGGCCTGTCATCTGGTCGTCTATCCGGGCAGGCGGCTTCTTTCTTTTTTGACTGCGGGGGCTCTAAGGCCTCCTCGTCAAATTCGGGCAACAGCTTGCGCTTCGGGTAGCTCTTTGTCTGGTGACTAGCGCCATATTTATATGCAGTGTTGAGTACTTTGCTCCATCTCATTCTGAGTGAATCCTCCGTTGTTTTGAGCTTCCGCTTTTGCTTCTTCAAACTTCTTGCAGTGGCGACGAGCCTTTTATGAAGGTTTGTATGCTCTGGTGATGTGAGATCGTCTTCGCCGGGAATGGTTTGCTTGTCCAGTTCACCATGTTCGGATGGTTGCTTGGTGGCATGTTCGTCGTCCACTGCTTCGCCCTGCTCTAGGGCCGGGTCCGTATGGGTGCCGTTTTTATCGAGGCCGGTCTTCGGGCGGCGCTTGCGTCGCCGTTTTGGTTGTTTGCTGGGGGAGTTGTCCTTCGCCACGTCCCGTTTTTCCTCATTATCGCTTCCTTTTGGTGTATCCACCATGTATACGTCGTGAGTTGGGGTGGCTTTCCAGTGCCCGGTAGGCGCTGTTTCTTGGTCGTCTCCGGCATCGTCGTCCATACCATCGATGTCTTCGGAGTCGTAGTCTAGCATGTCGGTTAGATCGTCGACAGTGGCTACCAAGTGGGTGGTGGGTGGGCTTTGAATTTCTTCGTCCTCCGCATCCCAACCGTCTTGACCGCAGTCCGGCCAGGGCTCTCCTGATAACGAGAGATACTTTAGCGAACTCAAGATGTCGCCGAAAGGTGAGTGTTGAAAGATGTCCGCTGCGGTGAACTCCATGATCGGCGCCCAATCGGATTCGATCGGAGGGGACGCGGGAGGTTCGGAGTCCGGCAAGGAGTCCGGCACCTCGGAGTCACGAGCTTCATGAGGGACAAGGTCAGTGTTCGGCTCTATTATCGTAGAGGTTGCAGCCCCCGAGGCGGTGTCTAGCCATCAGTCCTCGATCCGCGCAGCCGGCTCCGAATTGAAGATCAGAGCGGGCTTGAGTGCGGCCTCCAGGGTACTGTCCGGCTGCAGACCTAAATCATGCTCGCCGTGACAGTGCAGCGCGCTCGGCTGTGACTCGAATCCATCTAGGATTAAGTCCCCACGGGTGTCAGCCGTGAAGTTCAAACTTCCAAATCTGACCTGACGGCCAGGGGCGTAGCTTTCGATATGCTCCAGTTGGCCAAGCGAATTGGCCCGCAGTGCGAAGCCGCCGAATACGAAGATCTGTCCAGGGATGAAGGTCTCACCCTAGACAGCGTTGTTGATGATGATCGAAGAAGCCATCGAGCCTATCGGTGACGACATAGAGGAACTCTCAATGAAAGCACCAACGTCGGTGTCAAAACCGGCGGATCTCGGGTAGGGGGTCCCGAACTGTGCGTCTAGGCAGATGGTAACAGGAGACAAGGGACACGATGTTTTACCCAGGTTCGGGCCCTCTTGATGGAGGTAAAACCCTACGTCCTGCTTGATTAATATTGATGATGTGTGTTACAAGAGTGGATCTACCACGAGATCAAGGAGGCTAAACCCTAGAAGCTAGCCTATGGTATGATTGTCGTTCGTCCTACGGACTAAAGCCATCCGGTTTATATAGACACCGGAGAGGGCTAGGGTTACACAGAGTCGGTTACAATGGTAGGAGATCTACATATCCGTATCGCCAAGCTTGCCTTCCACGCTAAGGAAAGTCCCATCCGGACATGGGACAAAGTCTTCAATCTTGTATCTTTATAGTCTTGGAGTCCGGCCGACGATGATAGTTCGGCTATCCGGACACCCCCTAGTCCGGAACTCCCTCACCTGCCTTGGACGGGAACCTTGTTCCTTCCTGGCGAGCGAAGCTAGCCCGGCACGCCTGACGGTGTCAGCCTCGACGCGCTGCACGGCACGGAGATTGCCTGCGCGGCGAGCTGCCTCGCCGACCTTGTTGGCGTGATCCACCTCTGCGATGAGCCGACCTTCGATGCGTGCACCGGCTGCCCCGAGAGCCGCCTCGTCAGCCTCCTTGACCAGCTCCACATCACCAGCGAGCCTGCTGTGGACCTGGAGTCTGTTGGCTCCACCGACCCGATGATCGTTGACTCCGACACGGCGTCGTTTGACCCGTTCACCACCAACATGGTGGTCTATGGCAAGCCGCCTCCTCGCGAGCACAGCAGCGGGAGCACCGTCACGGAGGTGCTTGTCATCAACAGTGGCGAGCGCTCGGACGGAGGCGCTCGAGACCCACTCAACGCGGCACTGCGAGACCTGTCGGCACCCATCCCAGAAGGCGCAGATGCTGAGATGCTGGAGGCATGCCGCGCCCAGCTCCTCGAGAGCGCTGGCCGACTGGCCAGCATGCAACGCCTCTCGGACGCCTACCGGCGCGAGATGGACCGAGCCGTTGGTGGCACACCGGCTCCTGAGGGGCCTAGCTGCATCGGCTCGATCCGGCAGCGTGGCGCGACCATCGCCAGCATGTTCGGGGTTGAACGCCCCGTCTACGCCACACTTGCAGAGAACATCCGGGCCGCCCAGGCGGTGATGGATGAGCTGGACAAGTACGACGGTGATGAGCGCCGCCACATGACGGAGCAAGTCCAGCAGCTCCTAGACGCGGCCGCTGCGCAGCACGAAGCCGGCTGCCGTGCTGAAGTGCCTGCCCAGCGGAACGATGAACCGCCTCCTCGCCAGGACCATGGGGCGACGTCCCGGACGCCGACTGGTGGTGCCCGCGGAAGAAGAGGCAACGAGCCGGCTGCCATCTGCAGCCGGACACGCCTCTCCATCGAGCATGACAAAGACGGCCGCCCTCGGGCGGTGGAACGGCGAGGCGATCTGCCTCCTCCTCCGCCTTGTGGAGCAAGGCATCCTACTCCGCCGCCTGTCACGCACCCGACACTCGACGACCGCCTTGGCCGCCGAGAGGGAGTCAGAGAGAACGACGCCCGCCATCGGATCAACCATCTCAACCGATCCCTGGCACTAGAAGAAGAAGACGCATTGGGCCCGCCCTGCTTCGGCCCACGAATCTGAGATGAGCTCTTTCCTAAAGGGTTCACGTTCCCAAGAGATACGCCCAAGTACACCGGCTCCGTGAAGCCGGAGGACTGGCTGGTCGACTACTCCACGACCGTCAGCATAGCAAACGGCAACAAGCGCGTTGCCGTGAAGTACGTCCCGCTCATGCTTCAAGGCACAACCCAGACGTGGCTTAACAGCCTGAAGCCCCGTAGCATCAACAGCTGGGTTGACTTCACCGAAGCCTTCATCCGCAACTTCACCATCACGTACAAGCGGCCTCCCAAGCCCCGACAGCTCTCCTTGTGCGTCCAAGGGCCCAGCGAATCGACTCGCGACTATCTCACGCACTGGGCCGAGCTGCGCAACTCCTGCGAAGGCGTGCATGAGGTGCACGCAATCGAGTACTTCACCGCCGGGTGCCGAGAAGGCACCCTCCCCAAGCACCGACTTCTCTGCGACGAGCCTGGTACTCTTGACAAACTGTTAATCATCGCCGACAAGCACGCCATGGCCGACTCTTCCATGAAGGCAGAAATCCTAGTTGATGCGTCCGGCAAGGTGGCACCTCAGGCCCCTCGGACTCTGGCTGGTGACACTAGTCGGCGACAGCATCCAAGCGACAACAAGCGGAAGGCCACCCAGCCGGCTTCCACCAGCCGGCAGGTGGCGATAGTCAAGGACCAGCAGCCGGAAAGGCAGCCAGCGCCCAAGCGTCAGAAGGGCGGCAAGACCAATTGGTTGCCCGCCTTCTCTTATGAGCAGACCCTAGATGCACCCTGCAAGTTCCATAGTGGCGCAAAGCCGTCCAACCACACCACTCGGAAGTGTCATTGGCTCACCAGTATCGCCAAGGGAGATGGACTCCTGCCTCATCCGTCTGCCGGCCCGCCTCCTCCTCCTCCCCAGCAGCTGGTGGCCCGGCCAGTCGGTGCCATACAAGATGAGTATCCTGTTGAGCACAGACCCTATGTTATGTTCACTAGCGTGGCGGATGACAGACGCAACAGATGGCAGCAATAGCAAGAAGTGCAGGCAGTGGCCTCAAATACTCCAGAATTCATGCACTGGTCTGAGAAGCCCATCAGTTGGAGCAGGGGCGACCACCCGGAAGTGATGCCTTCCCCCGGTTCCTATGCCCTGGTCCTAGATGCTACCTGTGCAACCGAGAGGCGGGCAGCTCGTTTCTCCAGAGTCCTGATAGATGGCGGCAGCAGCCTCAATATCCTGTACCATGACACAATGGAGAAGTTGGGAATCAAGCAGAAGCAGCTCCTCCCCAGTCGGACTGTATTCCATGGCATAGTTCCTGGCCTTTCCTGCTCACCAATCGGCAAGATCCAAATTGATGTTCTCTTCGGAGACAAGAATCATTTCCACCGTGAGACAGTTTGGTTTGAAGTGGTGGACCTTGAGAGCCCCTACCATGTGCTGCTTGGCCGGCCTGCCCTGGCCAAGTTCATGGCGGTCCCCCACTATGCTTACCTCAAGATGAAGATGCCGAGTACCAAGGGGATCCTGACTGTAGTCGGAGACTACAAGAAGTCGTCCGCCTGCGCCGTGGACAGTAGCCGGCTGGCCGAGTCCCTCGTGATTGCAGCTGAGAAGCGGCTCCTTGACCGGCTGGTGGAGATGGCAGGCAAGAAGCCAGAAATGTCACCCATCCCCAAGGAGTCGGAGGTTGAGGGCTCATTCAAGCCGGCAAAGGAAACAAAGAAGATACCCTTGGACCCGGAACACCCGAAAAGGCACGCTATCATAGGTGCTAACCTTGATAGCAAATAGGAAAGCGAGCTCGTCGATTTCCTCTATGAGAATCGGGACATCTTCGCATGGTCTCCCAAAGACATGCCGGGCGTTCCGACGGATTTCGCCGAGCACAAGTTACATGTCCGACCTGACGCCAAGCCGGTCAGGCAGCCCTTGCACCGCATGTCAGAAGAGAAGAGAAGAGTTGTTGGAGAAGAGATAGCCCGGCTTCTAGCAGCCGGTTTCATCATGGAAGTGTTCTTTCCAGAGTGGCTGGCCAACCCAGTTCTTGTGCTGAAGAAGAACAAGCAGTGGCGCATGTGTATTGATTATACCAGCCTCAACAAAGCTTGCCCCAATGATCCTTTTGCACTGCCAAGAATTGACCAAGTCATAGACTCCACAGCCGGATGCAAGTTGTTGAGTTTTTTGGATGCATACTCAGGGTACCATCAAATAAAGCTGAATCCGGCTGACAGGCTGAAGACCGCCTTCATCACGCCATTTGGAGCCTTCTGCTACCTGACCATAATGTTCGGCTTGCAAAATGTCGGCGCCACGTTTCAGCGTTGCATGCAGAAGTGTCTCCTCAAGCAACTCGGCAGAAATGGCCATGTCTATGTGGATGATGTGGTGGTGAAGACGGAGAAGCATGGCACGCTGCTGGAAGACCTCAAGGAAACTTTTGAGAACCTACGCCACTTCCAGATCAAGCTCAACCCGGAGAAATGCATCTTTGGAGTACCAGTCGGCCATCTTCTCATCTTTCTGGTCTCAGAGCGCGGCATAGAATGCAATCCTGTGAAGATCAAGGCCATTGAGAAGATGGAGGTGCCCACCCGACTGCTGGACGTGCAGAAGTTCACCGGCTGCCTCGCATCAATCAGCCGTTTCATCAACCGGCTGGCGAAAAGGCCCTTCCCCTGTACCAGCTCATGAAGAAGACCACTTTTTTGAGTGAAACGACAAGGCGAATGAAGCTTTCCTCCAACTGAAGAATATGTTGACCACCCCACCTATCTTGGCGGCTCCAACTGAGAAAGAGCCCATGCTCCTCTACATCACCGCCACCAGTCGGGTGGTCAGCACTGTCGTGGCAGTAGAACGCAAGGAGGAGGGCAGAGCATTGCCGGTCCATAGGCTGGTATATTACTTGAGTGAAGTATTGTCCGCCTCCAAGCAAAACTACCCACACTATCAGAAGATGTGCTATGGTGTGCACTTTGCCGCCAAGAAGCTGGAGCCTTACTTTCAAGAGCACCCAATTACTGTTGTCTGCACTGCTCCG
This sequence comes from Triticum aestivum, assembly GCF_018294505.1. Lineage (NCBI taxonomy): Eukaryota > Viridiplantae > Streptophyta > Magnoliopsida > Poales > Poaceae > Triticum > Triticum aestivum. Next base: position 711,903,704 of record NC_057801.1, read on the forward strand.
CTTGCTGAGATCATCGGAAGCCGAGATGCCTCGGGCCGAGTGGCCAAGTGGGCTATTGACCTGGCCCCTTATACCATCTACTACCAGCCTCGCACCGCCATTAAGTCACAAGCACTGCCCGACTTCTGAAGGAAATATGCCCTAGAGAAAATAATAAAGTTATTATTTATTTCCTCATATCATGATAAATGTTTATTATTCATGCTAGAATTGTATTAACCGGAAACATGATACATGTGTGAATACATAGACAAACATATAGTCACTAGTATGCCTCTACTTGACTAGCTCATTAATCAAAGATGGTTATGTTTCCTAACCATAGACATGTGTTGTCATTTGATTAATGGGATCACATCATTAGAAGAATGATGTGATTGACATGACCCATTCCGTTAGCCTAGCACTTGATCGTTTAGAATACTGCTATTGCTTTCTTCATGACTTATACATGTTCCTGTAACTATGAGAAATATGCAACTCCCGTTTACCGGAGGAACACTTTGGGTACTACCAAACGTCACAACGTAACTGGGTGATTATAAAGGAGTACTACAGGTGTCTCCGAAGGTACATGTTGAGTTGGCGTATTTCGAGATTAGGTTTTGTCACTCCGATTGTCGCAGAGGTATCTCTGGGCCCTCTCGGTAATGCACATCATTATAAGCCTTGCAAGCAATGTGACCAAATGAGTTGGTTACGGGATGATGCATTACGGAACGAGTAAAGAGACTTGCCGGTAACGAGATTGAACTAGGTATTGGATACCGACGATCAAATCTCGGGCAAGTAACATACCGATGACAAAGGGAACAACGTATGTTGTTATGCGGTTTGACCGATAAATATCTTCGTAGAATATGTAGGAACCAATATGGGCATCCAGGTCCCGCTATTGGTTATTGACCGAGAATGGTTCTAGGTCATGTCTACATAGTTCTCGAACCCGTAGGGTCCGCACGCTTAACATTACGATGACAATTTTATTATGAGTTCATAAGTTTTGATGTACCGAAGTTTGTTTGGAGTCCCGGATGTGATCACGGACATGACGAGGAGTCTCGAAATGGTCGAGACATAAAGATTGATATATTGGAAGCCTATGTTTGGACATCGGAAAGGTTCCGGGTGAAATCGGGATTTTACCGGAACACCGGGGGGTTACCGGAACCCTCCCGGGGGATAATGGGCCTTAGTGGGCCATGAGGGAGAAGAGGAGGGCCGGCCAGGGCAGGCCGCGTGCCCCCTCCCCCCTAGTCCGAATAGGACAAGGAAGGGGGGGTGCGGCGCCCCCCTTTCCTCTTTCCCCTCCCCCCTTTCCTTCTCCACCAAGGCAAGAGGGGGGAGTCCTACTCCCGGTGGGAGTAGGACTCCTCCAGGCGCACCCCAAGGGGGGCGGCCGCACCTCCCCCTCCCTCCTTTATATACGGGGGCAGGGGGGCACCGCATAACACACAAGTTGATCTACGGATCGTTCCTTAGCCGTGTGCGGTGCCCCCCTCCACCATATTCCACCTCGGTCATATCGTCGCGGAGTTTAGGCGAAGCCCTGCGCCGGTAGAGCATCATCATCACCACGCCGTCGTGCTGATGAACTCATCCCCGAAGCTTTGCTGGATCGGAGCCCGGGGATCGTCATCGAGCTGAACGTGTGCTGAACTCGGAGGTGCCGTACGTTCGGTGCTTGGATCGGTCGGATCGTGAAGACGTACGACTACATCAACCGTGTTGTCATAACGCTTCCGCTTACGGTCTACGAGGGTACGTGGACGGACACTCTCCCCTCTCGTTGCTATACCATCACCATGATCTTGCGTGTACGTAGGAATTTTTTTGAAATTACTACGTTCCCCAACAGTGGCATCCGAGCCTAGGTTTTATGCGTTGATGTTATATGCACGAGTAGAACACAAGTGAGTTCTGGGCGATATAAGTCATACCGCTTACCAGCATGTCATACTTTGGTTCAGCGGCATTGTGAGATGAAGCGGCCCAGACCGACATTACGCGTATGCTTACGCGAGACTGGTTTCACCGCTACGAGCACTCATTGCTTAAAGGTGACCGGCGGGTGTCTGTCTCTCTCACTTTAGTTGAACCGAGTGTGGCTACGCCCGGTCCTTGCGAAGGTTAAAACAGCACCAACTTGACAAACTATCGTTGTGGTTTTGATGCGTAGGTAAGAACGGTTCTTGCTAAGCCCGTAGCAGCCACGTAAAAATTGCAACAACAAAGTAGAGGACGTCTAACTTGTTTTTGTAGGGCATGTTGTGATGTGATATGGTCAAGACGTGATGCTATATTTTATTGTATGAGATGATCATGTTTTGTAACCGAAGTTATCGGCAACTGGCAGGAGCCATATGGTTGTCGCTTTATTGTATGAAATGCAAACGCCCTGTAATTGCTTTACTTTATCACTAAGCGGTAGCGATAGTCGTAGAAGCAATAGATGGCGTAACGACAACGATGCTACGATGGAGATCAAGGTGTCGCGCCGGTGACGATGGTGATCACGACGGTGCTTCGAAGATGGAGATCACAAGCACAAGATGATGATGGCCATATCATATCACTTATATTGATTGCATGTGATGTTTATCCTTTATGCATCTTATCTTGCTTTGATTGACGGTAGCATTTTAAGATGATCTCTCACTTAATAATCAAGAAGTGTTCTCCCTGAGTATGCACCGTTGCGAAAGTTCTTCGTGCTGAGACACCACGTGATGATCGGGTGTGATAGGCTCTACGTTCAAATACAACGGGTGCAAAACAGTTGCACACGCGTAATACTCAGGTCATACTTGACGAGCCTAGCATATACAGATATGGCCTCGGAACACGGAGACCGAAAGGTCGAACATGAATCATATAGTAGATATGATCAACATAGTGATGTTCACCATTGAAACTACTCCATCTCACGTGATGATCGGACATGGTTTAGTTGATTTGGATCACGTGATCACTTAGATGACTAGAGAGATGTCTGTCTAAGTGGGAGTTCTTAAGTAATATGATTAATTGAACTTAAATTTATCATGAACTTAGTACCTGATAGTATTTTGCTTGTCTATGTTTGTTTGTAGATAGATGGCTCGTGCTGTTATTCCGTTAAATTTTAATGCGTTCCTTGAGAAAGCAAAGTTGAAATATGATGGTAGCAATTACACGGACTAGGTCCGTAACCTGAGGATTATCCTCATTGCTGCACAGAAAAGTTACGTCCTGGAAGCACCGCTGGGTGCCAGGCCTGCTGCTGATGCAACTGACGACGTTAAGAACGTCTGGCAGAGCAAAGCTGATGACTACTCGATAGTTCAGTGTGCCATGCTTTACGGCTTAGAACCGGGTCTTCAACGACATTTTGAACGTCATGGAGCATATGAGATGTTTCAGGAGTTGAAGTTAATATTTCAAGCAAATGCCCGGATTGAGAGATATGAAGTCTCCAATAAGTTCTATAGCTGCAAGATGGAGGAGAATAGTTCTGTCAGTGAACACATACTCAAAATGTCTGGGTATAATAATCACTTGATTCAACTGGGAGTTAATCTTCCTGATGATAGTGTCATTGACAGAATTCTCCAATCACTGCCACCAAGCTACAAGAGCTTCGTGATGAACTATAATATGCAAGGGATGAACAAAACTATTCCCGAGCTCTTCGCAATGCTAAAAGCTGCGGAGGTAGAAATCAAAAAGGAGCATCAAGTGTTGATGGTTAACAAGACCACCAGTTTCAAGAAGAAGGGGAACTTTAAAAAGAACAGCAAGCAAGTTGCTGCTCAAGAGAAGAAACCCAAGTCTGGACCTAAGCCTGAAACTGAGTGCTTCTACTGCAAGCAGACTGGACACTGGAAGCGGAACTGCCCCAAGTATTTGGCGGATAAGAAGGATGGCAAAGTGAACAAAGGTATATGTGATATACATGTTATTGATGTGTACCTTACTAATGCTCGCAGTAGCACCTGGGTATTTGATACTGGTTCTGTTGCTAATATTTGCAACTCGAAACAGGGACTACGAATTAAGCGAAGATTGGCTAAGGACGAGGTGACGATGCGCGTGGGAAATGGTTCCAAAGTCGATGTGATCGCGGTCGGCACGCTACCTCTACATCTACCATCGGGATTAGTTTTAGACCTAAATAATTGTTATTTGGTGCCAGCGTTGAGCATGAACATTATATCTGGATCTTGTTTGATGCGAGATGGTTATTCATTTAAATCAGAGAATAATGGTTGTTCTATTTATATGAGTAATATCTTTTATGGTCATGCACCCTTGAAGAGTGGTCTATTTTTATTGAATCTCGATAGTAGTGATACACATATTCATAGTGTTGAAACAAAAAGATGCAGAGTTGATAACGATAGTGCAACTTATTTGTGGCACTGCCGTTTAGGTCATATCGGTGTAAAGCGCATGAAGAAACTCCATACTGATGGGCTTTTGGAATCACTTGATTATGAATCACTTGGTACTTGCGAACCGTGCCTCATGGGCAAGATGACTAAAACGCCGTTCTCCGGAACTATGGAGCGAGCAACTGATTTGTTGGAGATCATACATACTGATGTTTGTGGTCCAATGAATGTTGAGGCTCGCGGCGGATATCGTTATTTTCTCACCTTCACAGATGATTTGAGCAGATATGGGTATATCTACTTAATGAAACACAAGTCTGAAACATTTGAAAAGTTCAAAGAATTTCAGAGTGAAGTGGAAAATCATCGTAACAAGAAAATAAAGTTTCTACGATCTGATCGTGGAGGAGAATATTTGAGTTACGAGTTTGGTCTACACTTGAAACAATGCGGAATAGTTTCGCAACTCACGCCACCCGGAACACCACAATGAAATGGTGTGTCCGAATGTCGTAATCGTACTTTACTAGATATGGTGCGATCTATGATGTCTCTTACTGATTTACCGCTATCGTTTTGGGGTTATGCTTTAGAGACGGCCGCATTCACGTTAAATAGGGCACCATCAAAATCCGTTGAGACAACACCTTATGAACTGTGGTTTGGCAAGAAACCACAGTTGTCGTTTCTTAAAGTTTGGGGCTGCGATGCTTATGTGAAGAAACTTCAACCAGATAAGCTCGAACCCAAATCGGAGAAATGTGTCTTCATAGGATACCCAAAAGATACTATTGGGTACACCTTCTATCACAGATCTGAGGGCAAGATTTTCGTTGCTAAAATCGGATCCTTTCTAGAGAAGGAGTTTCTCTTGAAAGAAGTGAGTGGGAGGAAAGTAGAACTTGATGAGATAACTGTATCTACTCCCTTGTTGGAAAGTAGTTCATCACAAGAACCGATTCCTGTGACAACTACACCAACTAGTGAGGAAGCTGATGATATTGATCATGAAACTTCAGATCAAGTTACTACTGAACCTCGTAGGTCTACCAGAGTAAGATCCGCACCAGAGTGGTACAGTAATCCTATTCTGGAAGTCATGTTACTTGACCATGATGAACCTACGAACTATGAGGAAGCGATGATGAGCCCAGATTCCGCAAAATGGCTAGAGGCCATGAAATCTGAGATGGGATCCATGTACGAAAACAAAGTATGGACTTTGGTTGACTTGCCCGATGATCGGCAAGCCATTGAGAATAAATGGATCTTTAAGAAGAAGACTGACGCTGATGGTAATATAACTGTCTATAAAGCTCGACTTGTTGCGAAAGGTTTTCGACAAGTTCAAGGGGTTGACTACGATGAGACTTTCTCACCCGTAGCGATGCTTAAGTCTGTCCGAATCATGTTAGCTATTGCTGCATTTCATGATTATGAAATTTGGCAAATGGATGTCAAAACTGCATTCTTGAATGGATTTCTGGAAGAAGAGTTGTATATGATGCAACCAGAAGGTTTTGTTGATCCAAAAGGTGCTAACAAAGTGTGCAAGCTCCAGCGATCCATTTATGGACTGGTGCAAGCATCTCGGAGTTGGAATAAACGTTTTGATAGTGTGATCAAAGCATATGGTTTTATACAGACTTTTGGAGAAGCCTGTATTTACAAGAAAGTGAGTGGGAGCTCTGTAGCATTTCTGATTTTATATGTAGATGACATATTATTAATTGGAAATGATATAGAATTTCTGGATAGCATAAAGGGATACTTGAATAAAAGTTTTTCAATGAAAGACCTCGGTGAAGCTGCTTACATATTGGGCATCAAGATCTATAGAGATAGATCAAGACGCTTAATAGGACTTTCACAAAGCACATACCTTGACAAAATTTTGAAAAAGTTCAAAATGGATCAGGCAAAGAAAGGTTTCTTGCATGTGCTACAAGGTGTGAAGTTGAGTCAAACTCAATGCCCGACCACAGCAGAAGATAGAGAGAAAATGAAAGATGTTCCCTATGCTTCAGCCATAGGCTCTATCATGTATGCAATGTTGTGTACTAGACCTGACATATGCTTAGCAATAAGCTTGGCAGGAAGGTACCAAAGTAATCCAGGAGTGGATCACTGGACAGCGGTCAAGAACATCCTGAAATACCTGAAAAGGACTAAGGATATGTTTCTCGTATATGGAGGTGACAAAGAGCTAGTCGTAAATGGTTACGTTGATGCAAGCTTTGACACTAGATCCGGACGATTCTAAATCGCAAACCGGATACGTGTTTTTATTAAACGGTGGAGCTGTAAGTTGGTGCAGTTCTAAACAAAGCGTCGTGGCGGGATCTACATGTGAAGCGGAGTACATAGCTGCTTCTGAAGCAGCAAATGAAGGAGTCTGGATGAAGGAGTTCATTACCGATCTAGGTGTCATACCTAGTGCATCGGGACCAATGAAGATCTTCTGTGACAATACTGGTGCAATTGCTTTGGCAAAGGAATCCAGATTTCACAAGAGGACCAAGCACATCAAGAGACGCTTCAATTCCATTCGGGACAAGTCCAAGTGGGAGACATAGAGATTTGCAAAATACATACGGATCTGAATGTTGCAGACCCGTTGACTAAGCCTCTCTCACGAGCAAAACATGATCAACACCAAGACTCCATGGGTGTTAGAATCATTACTATGTAATCTAGATTATTGACTCTAGTGCAAGTGGGAGACTGAAGGAAATATGCCCTAGAGGCAATAATAAAGTTATTATTTATTTCCTCATATCATGATAAATGTTTATTATTCATGCTAGAATTGTATTAACCGGAAACATGATACATGTGTGAATACATAGACAAACATATAGTCACTAGTATGCCTCTATTTGACTAGCTCATTAATCAAAGATGGTTATGTTTCCTAACCATAGACATGTGTTGTCATTTGATTAATGGGATCACATCATTAGAAGAATGATGTGATTGACATGACCCATTCCGTTAGCCTAGCACTTGATCGTTTAGTATACTGCTATTGCTTTCTTCATGACTTATACATGTTCCTGTAACTATGAGAAATATGCAACTCCCGTTTACCGGAGGAACACTTTGGGTACTACCAAATGTCACAACGTAACTGGGTGATTATAAAGGAGTACTACAGGTGTCTCCGAAGGTAAATGTTGAGTTGGCGTATTTCGAGATTAGGTTTTGTCACTCCGATTGTCGGAGAGGTATCTCTGGGCCCTCTCGGTAATGCACATCATTATAAGCCTTGCAAGCAATGTGACCAAATGAGTTGGTTACGGGATGATGCATTACGGAACGAGTAAAGAGACTTGCCAGTAACGAGATTGAACTAGGTATTGGATACCGACGATCAAATCTCGGGCAAGTAACATACCGATGACAAAGGGAACAACGTATGTTGTTATGCGGTTTGACCGATAAAGATCTTCATAGAATATGTAGGAACCAATATGGGCATCCAGGTACCGCTATTGGTTATTGACCGAGAATGGTTCTAGGTCATGTCTACATAGTTCTCGAACCCGTAGGGTCCGCACGCTTAACGTTACGATGACAGTTTTATTATGAGTTCATAAGTTTTGATGTACCGAAGTTTGTTCGGAGTCCCGGATGTGATCACAGACATGACGAGGAGTCTCAAAATGGTAGAGACATAAAGATTGATATATTGGAAGCCTATGTTTGGACATCGGAAAGGTTCCGGGTGAAATCGGGATTTTACCGGAACACCGGGGGGTTACCGGAACCCTCCCAGGGGATAATGGGCCTTAGTGGGCCATGAGGGAGAAGAGGAGGGCCGGCCAGGGCAGGCCGCGCGCCCCCTCCCCCCCTAGTCTGAATAGGACAAGGAAGGGGGGGGGGCGGCGCCCCCCTTTCCTCTTTCCCCTCCCCCCTTTCCTTCTCCACCAAGGCAAGAGGGGGGAGTCCTACTCCCGATGGGAGTAGGACTCCTCCAGGCGCACCCCAAGGGGGCCGGCCGCACCTCCCCCTTCCTCCTTTGTATACGGGGGCAGGGGGCACCCCATAACACACAAGTTGATCTACGGATCGTTCCTTAGCCGTGTACGGTGCCCCCCTCCACCATATTCCACCTTGGTCATATCGTCGCGGAGTTTAGGCGAAGCCCTGCGCCGGTAGAGCATCATCATCGTCACCACGCCGTCGTGCTGACGGAACTCATCCCCGAAGCTTTGCTGGATCGAAGCCCGAGGATCGTCATCGAGCTGAACGTGTGCTGAACTCGGAGGTGCCGTACGTTCGGTGCTTGGATCAGTCGGATCGTGAATACATACGACTACATCAACCGCATTGTCATAATGCTTCCGCTTACGGTCTACGAGGGTACGTGGACGGACACTCTCCCCTCTCGTTGCTATACCATCACCATGATCTTGCGTGTACGTAGGAAAATTTTGAAATTACTACGTTCCCCAACAACTTCCTCGTCGACTGGGCCGAGACCCAGTACTTGCCGCCAGCACCAGACTCCACCCATTGGCAGATGCAATTTGATGGTTCAAAAATGCGGACCGGTCTGGGAGCCGGCATCGTCCTCACCTCTCCCAAGGGCGACAAGCTCAAATATGTGCTGCAAATCCATTTTGCCGCCTCCAACAATGTAGCCGAATACGAGGCACTCATACACGGGCTCCGGCTTGCCAAGGAACTCGGCATTTGCCGGATCCTGTGCTATGGTGACTCCGACTTGGTGGTCCAGCAGTCGTCAGGCGACTGGGATGCCAAGGACGCGAATATGGCAAGCTACCGCTTCCTCGTGGAGCAACTCAGTGGATACTTTGACGGGTGCGAGTTCCTCCATGTGCCAAGAAATGACAATGAGCAAGCAGATGCCTTGGCACGAATCGGCTCCACCCGCCAAGCAATACCAGTCGGCGTCGCCTTGTGGCGCCTCCTCAAGCTGTCTGTCAAGCCATCACCAGAGTATGACTCCATCTTTGTGCCAGCCCCTCCTGGAGCAGTCGGATCCGACTTGAGGACCCCAGAAGCCGGCGCAGGGACTTCGGCAGGCGGCCCGGGGACTGCAGCTGTCGCACCCGGCCCGAGGACTGCTGCAGCTGACCCAGGGAGTTCTTCAACACAGCAGGCGACAGTCACCTCCAACCCGCCGCCTCCCGGCCCAACCGCCCTTGTACAAATTGCAGTCATAGCACTTGAAGAGATAGCGGCACCCTCATGGGCTCAACCCATCCTCAACTTCCTGGTGAACAAAGAGCTGTCGGCCGATGAGATCCTAGCCCGACAAGTGCAACGGTGGGCAGCAGCATATACCATAGTCAACAGAGAACTGGTTCGGTGCAGTGTCACTGGTGTATACCAGCGCTGCGTGGAGCCGGACCATGGTCAAGCAATCCTCAAAGATATTCACCAAGGAGAATGCGGTCACCACGCGGCTTCAAGATCACTTGTTGCCAAAGCTTTCTGCCATGGTTTCTTCTGGCCGACTGCCCTCGAAGACGCCAAAGAGTTGGTCCAGAAGTGTCAAGGGTGTCAGAAGTTCCGCTCCAAGCCACACTTACCGGCTTCTGCACTCAAGACCATCCCCATTGCCTGGCCCTTTGCTGTTTGGGGGCTGGATATGGTGGGGCCATTCAAGACGGCCCGTGGTGGCATGACTCATCTACTTGTCGTTGTGGACAAGTTCACCAAGTGGATAGAAGCAAAGCCAATCAAGAAGCTGAACGGGCCGACTGCCATGACTTTCATCGCTAACATCACCACTCGGTACGGCATACCACATAGCATCATCACCGACAACGGCACAAACTTTGCCAAAGGAGCCTTGGCTCGTTTCTACGTGACGCAGGGCATTCGACTAGACTTAGCATCCGTAGCCCAACCGCAGTCAAATGGCCAAGTTGAGCGAGCAAACGGCCTCATTCTGTCCGGCATCAAGCCCCGACTGGTCGAGCCTCAAGAGCGTTCGGCCGGCTGCTGGCTCGATGAGCTGCCGGCCGTCCTCTAGAGCCTGCGCACGACTCCGAACAAGTCGACCGGCTTCACGCCCTTCTTCCTCGTCTATGGTGCTGAAGCCGTCATCCTGACGGACATAGAGTTTGACTCCCCACAAGTCACCATGTACACCGAGGCGGATGCCACGGAGGCACGAGAAGACGACGTCGACCTGCTGGAGGAGGGCTGCCTGTTGGCACTCAGCCAATCCGCCATCTACCAGCAGAGTCTGTGCCGATACTACAACCGCAAGGTGAAGCCAATATCCTTCCAAGAGGGAGACCTTGTGCTCCGGCTGATCCAGCGAACAGCCGGTCAGCACAACCTCTCGGCACCTTGGAGGCCCTTTGATGTCTACTACACAACCTTCTTCTTGTAGACGTTGTTGGGCCTGCAAGTGCACAGGTTTGTAGGACAGTAGCAAATTTCCCTCAAGTGGATGACCTAAGGTTTATCAATCCGTAGGAGGCGTAGGATGAAGATGGTCTCTCTCAAACAACCCTGCAACCAAATAACAAAGAGTCTCTTGTGTCCCCAACACACCCAATACAATGGCAAATTGTATAGGTGCACTAGTTCGGCGCAGAGATGGTGATACAAGTGCAAAATAGAAGATAAAGGTTTTTGTAATCTGAAATAATAAAAACAGCAAGGTAACGAGCGATAAAAATGAGCGTAAACGGTATTGCAATGATAGGAAACAAGGCCTAGGGTTCATACTTTCACTAGTGCAAGTTCTCTCAACAATAATAACATAGATATAATATATGACAAGCCCTCAACATGCAACAAAGAGTCACTCCAAAGCGACTAATAGCGGAGAACAAACGTAGAGATTATGGTAGGGTACGAAACCACCTCAAAGTTATCCTTTCTGTTCTATCTTTTCAAGAGTTCGTAGTAAAATAACATAAAGCTATTCTTTCCGCTCAATCCATCATAGAGTTCATACTAGAATAACACCTTAAGACAGAAATCAACCAAAACCCTAATGTCACCTAGATACTCCATTGTCACCTCAAGTATCCGTGGGCATGATTATACGATATGCATCACACAATCTCAGATTCATCCAACCAACATAAAAGTACTTCAAAGAGTGCCCCAAAGCTACTACCGGAGAGTCAGGAACGTGTGCCAACCCCTATGCATAGGTTCCCAATGTCACAAAACCCGCAAGTTGATCACCAAAACATACATCAAGTGGCACATGATATCCCATTGTCACCACAGATAATCACGGCAAGACATACATCAAGTGTTCTCATAAAAGACTCAATCCGATAAGATAACTTCAAAGGGGAAACTCAATTCATCACAAGATAGTAGAGGGGGAGACATCATAAGATCCAACTACAATAGCAAAGCTCAGGATACATCAAGATCGTGCCATAGAGGAACACGAGAGAGAACACAAGAGAGAGAGATCAAACACATAGCTACTGGTACATACCCTCAGCCCCGAGGGTGAAATACTCCCTCATCGTCATGGATAGCGTCGGGATGATGAAGATGGCCACCGGTGATGGGATCCCCCTCCGGCAGGGTGCCAGAACATGGTCCCGATTGGTTTTTGGTGGCTCTGGAGGCTTGCGGTGGCGGAACTCCCGATCTAGGTTCTGTTCTGGAAGTTTTAGGGTACGTAGGTATATATGGGTGCAGGGGGTACGTCGGTGGACCTCCGGGATGCTCACGAGGTAGGGGGGCACGCCCAGAGGGGAGGGGCGCGCCCCCCACCCTTGTGGGGAGCCCGGGACTCCCCTGACGTGCACTCCAAGCCCATCAGGTTGGTTTCCTTCCAAAATTAACTTCTCCAGTTGATTTCGTTCCGTTTTGACTCTGTCTGATATTCCTTTTCCTCGAAACACTGAAATAGGCATAAAATAACAAATCTGGGATAGGCCTCCGGTTAAGAGGTTAGTCCCAAAAATAATATAAAAGTGGATAATAAAGCCCAATATTGCCTAAAACAGTAGATAAAGTAGCATAGAGCAATCAAAAATTATAGATACGTTGGAGACGTATCAAGCATCCCCAAGCTTAATTCCTGCTCGTCCTCGAGTAGGTAAATGATAAAAAGAGAAATTTTTATGCGGAGTGATACTTTGGCATAATTTCAATGTAAATCTTCTTAATTGTGACATGAATATTCAGATCCGAAAGATTCAAGACAAAATTCCATATTGACATAAAGATAATAATACTTCAAGCATACTTATCAAAGCAATCATGTCTTCTGAAAATAATATGGCAAAAGAAAGTTCATCCCTACAAAATCATATAGTTAGGCTATGCTTCATTTTCGTCACACAAAGATGTTCCCAACTTCTATACCCCCGATGACAAGCCAAGCAATTGTTTCATACTTAAATAATCTCAAACTTTTTCAACCTTCACACAATACATGAGCGTGAGCCATGGATATAGCACTATGGGTGGAATAGAATATGATGATGGGGATTGCGTGGAGAAGAAAAAAAGGAGAATGTCTCACATTGACGAGGATAATCAACGGGCTATGTAGATGCCCATCAATTGATGTCAACATGAGGAGTAGGGATTGCCATGCAACGGATGCACTAGAGCTATGAATGCTCAACAAAAGAAAACTAGTGGGTGTGCATCCAACTTGCTTGCTCATGAAGACCTAGGGCATTTGAGGAAGCCCATCGTAGGAATATACAAGCCAAGTTCTATAATGAAAAATTCCCACTAGTATATGAAAGTGATAACACATGAGACTCTCTACATGAAAAGCATGGTGCTACTTTGAAGCACAAGTGTGGAAAAAGAGATAGTAGCATTGCCATTTTTTTGGGCCTTTCTCTTTTTTTATTTGGGCCTTTTTGGCCTTTTTTTTATTTGGGCAATGCTCTAATAATGATGATCATCACACTTCTATTGATTACAACATAAGGATTACAACTCGAAACTAGAACAAGATATGACTCTATATGAATGCCTCCGGCGGTGTACCGGGATGGTGCAATGAATCAAGAGTGACATGTATGGAAAATAATGCATGGTGGCTTTGCCACAAATACGATGTCAACTACATGATCATGCAATGGCAATATGACAAAAGTAATGTATGTCATGATGATGATGATGGAAGTTGCATGGCAATATATCTCGGAATGGCTATGGAAATGCCATAATAGGTAGGTATGGTGGCTGTTTTGAGGAAGATATAAGGAGGTTTATGTGTGATAGAGCGTATCATATCACGGGGTTTGGATGCACCGGTGAAGTTTGCGCCAACTCTCAAGGTGAGAAAGGGCAATGCACGGTACCAAAGAGGCTAGCAAAGATGGAAAGGTGAGAGTGCGTATAATCCATGGACTCAACATTAGTCAAAAGAACTCATATACTTATTGCAAAAATTTAGAAGTCATCAAAAATCAAGTACTACGCGCATGCTCCTAGGGGGATAAATTGGTAGGAAAAGACCATCGCTCGTCCCCGACCGCCACTCATAAGGATGCACAAGCCAGGTACACTTCATGTTTCAAATTTGTTACACAACTTTAACCATGCGTGCATGCTACGGGACTTGCAAACTTCAACACAAGCATTTCTCAAATTCATAATCACCCAACTAGCATGACTTTGATATTATCACCTCCATATCTCAAAACAATTATCAAGCATCAAACTTATCTTAGTATTCAACACACTCAAATGAATGTTTCACATATCTTGAATACCAAGTATATTAATATTAAGCAAATTGCCATGCTATTAACAACTCTCAAAATAATCTAAGTGAAGCATGAGAGATCAACAGTTTCTTTAAAACAAATCCACCACCGTGCTCTAAAAGATATAAGTGAAGCACTAGAGCAAAAATTATCAAGCTCAAAAGATATAAGTGAAGCACATAGAGTATTCTAGAAAATTCTAATTTCTGTATGGCTCTCTCTCATTAAAGGATTTCAGATCTTGATACTTCATTCAAGCATCAAGCAAAGCTAAAGAAAACTACAATGCAAGGATAGCACAACTCATGTGAAGAAGCAAAAACTTAGGCTCAACCGATACTAACCGATAGTTGTTGAAGAAGAAAGGTGGGATGCCTACCGGGGCATCCCCAAGCTTAGATGCTTGAGACTTCTTGAAATATTATCTTGGGGTGCCTTGGGCATCCCCAAGCTTGAGCTTTTGTGTCTCCTTAATTCCTCTCATATCATGGTTTCTCTTTTTATCAAAAGCTTCATTCACAACAAACTCAACAAGAACTCGTGAGATAGGTTAGTATAAACCAATGCAAAACCTTATCATCTTCTACTGTAACAAATCACTAACATTATTATTCAACATTGAATACTAAATGCCTCTGTATATTTAATACTCCTATCCTCAAATAGAATCATTAAACAAGCAAACATATGCAAACAATGCAAACATAACAGCAATCTGCCAAAACAGTACAGTCTGTAAAGAATGCAAGAGTAACAATACTTCCCTGACCCCAAAAATTATGAACTAAAATTCCCACTGTAATAAATTTATCAGAGCTTAATATGCAGAAAGATTCAACGTTATACCATTCTCTGACTTTTCTAGGGAATTTTTGCAACAGCGGTAAACTTTCTGTTTTCAAACAGCAACATGCAAACTAGCAAAATAAGCATGGCAAAGGCTATCCTTGACCTTTTTATTGAAACTAAAGATGCAAAACATTATTCTAACTAACAGCAAGGAAAAACTAGAAAAATAAAATGACGCTCCAAGCAAAACACATATCATGTGGCGAATAAAAATATAGCTCCATGTAAGGTTACCGATGAACGAAGACGAAAGAGGGGATGCCATCTGGGGCTTCCCCAAGCTTAGTTGCTTGGTTGTCCTTGAATATTATCTTGGGGTGCCTTGGGCATCCCCAATATTAGGCTCTTTCCCCTCCTTATTCCATAGTCCATCGAATCTTTACCCAAAACTTGAAAACTTTAACCACACAAAACTCAAAACAAAACTCGTAAGCTCCGTTAGTATAAGAAAATAAAACCACCAGTTAGGTACTGTAATGAACTCATTCTAAATTCATATTGGTGTAATATCTACTGTGTTCCAAATTCTCTATGGTTCATACCACTTAATACTAGCCATAGATTCATCAAAATAAGCAAACAACACATAGAAAACAGAATCTGTCAAAAACAGAACAGTCTGTAGTAATCTGTATAAAACGTATACTTCTGGAACCCCAAAAATTATGAAATAAATTGATGGACCTGAGTAATTTGTCTATTAATCATCTGCAAAAAGAATCAACCTAAAAGCGCTCTCCAGTAAAAAAATGGAAGCTATTC
The DNA here is from genome assembly GCF_018294505.1 of Triticum aestivum. Classification (NCBI taxonomy): domain Eukaryota; kingdom Viridiplantae; phylum Streptophyta; class Magnoliopsida; order Poales; family Poaceae; genus Triticum; species Triticum aestivum. The sequence continues at coordinate 711,919,383 of NC_057801.1, forward strand.
TCGTGAGCGCTAAAGTTTCTGTTTTTCACAGCAAGATCATATAAACTTCACCCAAGTCTTCCCAAAGGTTCTACTTGGCACTTTATTGAAACAAAAGATATAAAACATGATTACTACAGTAGAATAATCATGTCGACACACAAAATCAGTAAGGATAAATATTGGGTTGTCTCCCAACAAGCGCTTTTCTTTAATGCCTTTCTAGCTAGGCATGATGATGACAATGATGCTCACATAAAAGATAAGAATTGAAACATAATGGGAGCATCATGAAGCATATGACTAGCACATTTAAGCCTAACCCACTTCCTATGCATAGGGATTTTGTGAGCAAACAACTTATGGGAACAATAATCAACTAGCATAGGAAGGTAACACAAGCATAGCTTCAAGAATTTAAGCACATAGAGAGGAAACTTGACATTATTGCAATTCCTACAAGCATATGTTCCTCCCTCATAATAATTTTCAGTAGCATCATGAATGAATTCAACAATATAACCAGCACCTAAGACATTCTTTTCATGATCTACTTGCATAGAAAATTTACTACTCTCAACAGAAGCAAATTTCTTCTCATGAATAGTAGTGGGAGCAAACTTAACAAAATAACTATCATGTGATTGAAAATTAAGATCAAGATGACACGTTTCATGGTTATCATTATTCTTTAAAGCATACATGTCATCACAATAATCATCATAGATAGGAGGCATGCTTTCATCATAGTAAATTTGCTCATCAAAGCTTGGGGGACAAAAAATATCATCTTCATCAAACATAGCTTCCCCAAGCTTGTGGCTTTGCATATCAGTAGCATCATGGATATTGAAGGAATTCATACTAACAACATTGCAATCATGCTCATCATTCAAATATTTAGTTCCAAACATTCTATAGATTTCTTCTTCTAGCACTTGAGCACAATTATCCTTTCCATCATACTCATGAAACATATTAAAAAGGTGAAGCGTATGAGACAAACTTAACTCCATTTTTTTGTAGATTTCTTTTATAAACTAAACTAGTGCTAAAACAAGAAACAAAAAGATTCGATTGCAAGATATAAAGATATACCTTGAAGCACTCACCGCGCCAAAAAAGAGCTTAGTTGACGGAGTGTGAGTACCCTTTACCTAGCCTCCCCAGCAACGGCGCCAGAAAAGAGCTTGATGTCTACTACACAACCTTCTTCTTGTAGACGTTGTTGGGCCTGCAAGTGCACATGTTTGTAGGACAATAGCAAATTTGCCTCAAGTGGATGACCTAAGGTTTATCAATCCGTAGGAGGCGTAGGATGAAGATGGTCTCTCTCAAACAACCCTGCAACCAAATAACAAAGAGTCTCTTGTGTCCCCAACACACCCAATACAATGGCAAATTGTATAGGTGCACTAGTTCGGCGAAGAGATGGTGATACGAGTGCAAAATAGAAGATAAAGGTTTTTGTAATCTGAAATAATAAAAACAGCAAGGTAACGAGCGATAAAAATGAGCGTAAACGGTATTGCAATGATAAGAAACAAGGCCTAGGGTTCATACTTTCACTAGTGCAAGTTCTCTCAACAATAATAACATAGATAGAACATATGACAAGCCCTCAACATGCAACAAAGAGTCACTCCAAATCCACTAATAGCGGAGAACAAACGTAGAGATTATGGTAGGGTACGAAACCACCTCAAAGTTATCCTTTATGTTCTATCTATTCAAGAGTTCGTAGTAAAATAACATAAAGCTATTCTTTCCGCTCAATCCATCATAGAGTTCATACTAGAATAACACCTTAAGACACAAATCAACCAAAACCCTAATGTCACCTAGATACTCCATTGTCACCTCAAGTATCCGTGGGCATGATTATACGATATGCATCACACAATCTCAGATTCATCCAACCAACATAAAAGTACTTCAAAGAGTGCCCCAAAGCTACTACCGGAGAGTCAAGAACGTGTGCCAACCCCTGTGCATAGGTTCCCAGTCACGAAACCCGCAAGTTGATCACCAAAACATACATCAAGTGGCACATGATATCCCATTGTCACCACAGATAATCACGGCAAGACATACATCAAGTGTTCTCATAAAAGACTCAACCCGATAAGATAACTTCAAAGGGGAAACTCAATTCATCACAAGAGAGTAGAGGGGGAGAAACATCATAAGATCCAACTACAATAGCAAAGCTCGGGATACATCAAGATCGTGTCACAGAGGAACACGAGAGAGAACACGAGAGAGAGAGAGAGATCAAACACATAGCTACTGGTACATACCCTCAGCCCCGAGGGTGAACTACTCCCTCCTCGTCATGGATAGCACCGAGATGATGAAGATGGCCTCCGGTGATGGGATCCCCCTCCGGCATGGTGCCGGAACAGGGTCCCGATTGGTTTTTGGTGGCTCTGGAGGCTTGCAACGGCGGAACTCCTGATCTAGGCAAGGAGACGGAGAGGCCATGGAACGCAAACCTCCTCCGAAGATTTTACAGTTGAGAGCAGTATGTATCACGCTACCTTTTGTATTATGTACAAAGACTCCGGGTCCCCCGAGAAGAACTCAGGGACTACCCTCTTTTATCTATATGATAAGTGTTATGCCTATGAGTATGCATTGTTTTATTATTTTCGCCTAGCGCCGGGTTCGACCAGTCGGCCCGGAGGCTCGCCGCCTTCTGCTATATGCCTCCTCCTGCAGCCAGACAAGTAGTGCGTTGGCACCAAAAACTTCCCTTATCAGAAGTCGCAGCTCGCAGAGGGACTGAACGGCGGGCAAGGGTTGCAAAACAGTGCCCACATGAAAAATGGTTAAGGAAAGAGCGCATATAGTCGAGGCCAGCATCGTGCCTGTTCGACCGGCTGCTGAGCAGTCGGCCAGCCGGCTTCTGCTTGCCTTGCCAACACTCCGAACAGCTAAGTACTTGCTCTCCCTTAAAGGCTAAGTACTCAATCCAGCCGCAGTCTGTAGAGCGGCTGCTCGGCTAGCAAGAGAATAGCCAAGGAAGGGCGGCAAAGGAAAAGGCAAGGAGCTTAAAGCAAGAAGAGTTAGAAGCCGGCAAAGCAAAGCATGAATTGCGATAAAATATTTACATAGATAAAGGCCTGTCGGCCAGCATTCAACAAAGTTTGATATACACCCCGAGGGTGGAATTGTGTGAATTTAACCAAGTGTCCAGGCTAGCAAGCAGAAAAAGAAAAAGACAACATCCTAAGGGGCAGTAGAAGGCTCCAGATGGACGGTGGAGTCGGCGGTGCCGGTTGGTGCAGCAGAAGGCTTCGGCTAGACGATGGAGTCAGCGACACCAATTGGGGCGGCGGACGGCTGGACGACAGAGTCGGTGGCGTCCGTAGGTGGAGCGGGCGGCTAGTCGGTCTCCGCCTGGCCGCCTCCAGCAGCGGTTGGCGCCTTGGGGCAGGTTGAGGCTGACCATCAGCTCCAGCCTCCAACACGTCATCCTCACTTTCCTCCTCCTCCTCCTCCCCTTCATCGCTAGCGTCGATTACTTCAGACGAATCCTCGCTGTCCTCCGGGTTCAGCCCGAGCCACTCCGGCGGCGCCTCGGCGCCTTCTTCGACCACCTCTGGGATGAACACGCTGGTGTTGGTGTAGTCGGTGATCGCCGCCGCCCTGCTGATAAGTTTGGCTTCCACCGCCACCAGCTCTTCCTGCGCCTCCAGCCGAAACATGGTCAACTAGGCTAGATCTAGCCTAGGGTACCACGCCTTGATGAACTCAAGGGCTTGGTGCGCTCCTGCCCGGGCTGCAGAGCCTTTCCAGGCCGCCAGGCGATCGGCCGCCACCTCCAGCTAGTAGGCAGTCCGACTGGGGGTGCGTGGAGCATGCAAACCTGGCCAGAGGGCAGAGATCGCCTGGGCCCCGACACGCTGAAGGCAGCGCAGCGTCTGATGGGCAGGCCGAAGACAGGCCTGGATGCTGATGAGCTACTCGTTGAGGGTCCGGGGGCGTCAGCGGCAATCTACATGCCTTCCGCCCTCCGCTCCTGGTGCTGGGACTCGATGATCTGGTTCGCGGCGATGGAGTGGCCGGGGAAGAAGTCTGCTTGGAACGAAGGCAAGAAAAGCCAAAGGTCAGAAACTAGCAGTCGGCCTAGATAAGAGCCGACAACTCAAAGCAAGAAAGGAAAGAAAGCGAAGCTCACCATCAACCAAATCTTCGATACTGCTGAAGCAGGCAGTCATATGCGCCTCCTTGTCGGCCCAAGCGGAGCGCTCGACCTTGAAATCAGCGAGGAGGTCAGTCTCCTTCGCCTTCGCCTCCTGCTGGGCCGTCTTGAGAGCCTTCGCCTGCTCCGCAAGCTGAGTGACCAGCCGGTCACGCTCCTCGCCCAGCTTGTTACACTCTGCCTCCTTGCCGCGCAGGGCGGTGTTGGCTTCACCCAGCCGCTGTTGCAGGGCGGCGTTGGCCTCTGTAAAAAGGGAAGAAAAAAGAGTGTCATTCAAACAACAAAGACGGGATGCGGTTGCCGCGGAGATTCGGCCCGACTGCTCGGCAGTCGGCCCGAACCTCGGGGACTACAGCCCGCGGGTGTGCCAGCGCGCTCCCGCGAAGAAAGGAAGTCGGAACTTACTCCGGCTCTCGGACAAGTTGGCGGTCTATTTCTCCAGCTCCCGGACCGTGGAGTTGAAGGTGACCGCGCGAAGATTATGGTAGTCCTGCAAAAGGGATATCAAACAAAATTAGCATTTGACACCGGCAAGTTAAAGTTCCGGACCGCCTGCTCAGCAGCCGACCCGAAACTTGGGGACTACACCCAGTGGGTGCGTTGGCGCGCCCCCACAAAGGAAGCAAGAAGATCAAAATAAAAAGAAGTAGCAAACTTACGCGGATGGCTGCCCGCGAATCCAGGAACGCCTCGTTGCATCGCTTGAGGGCTTCGGCTTCGACCCGGAGCATGGCCTGGACGTCGAGGGACGCTTGGTTTAGGGCGCCCATCCCACCCCCGCGTATCCAGCCGGCGGGCACGGTGCTGGTCGCCTCGGTGTCAGGGACCGATGAACTTGTGGCACTAGCCTCCAGCGGCCGCGGTGCCGAGGCCGCCTTCGCAAGACGGCGGCGCGCGGGTGTGCGGACCTCGGGAGTCAGGTCCGTCACCACCACATTCCCGGTTGGTGGCACCGGCGGAGCGGCCGGCTGTTCGGCCTGCGTTCTGCCAGTCGGTGGTGGTGGCGGCGCGATGACGTCCGGCATGGCCACGTCGCCGCCCTCCCTCTCCATGACCGGTGGCTCGTCGCCGGATCCCCCAGTCATCGCCACAAACTCCGGTGCAGGTGGCGCAGTGTTCAGAGGAGTCATGAGCAGCGGCTCCTGGCGGAGTGCGGCCTCTGCAAGCCGCTCCTTCTCCATGGTGTTGGCCTCTGCATGCACCAGCTTCCTCACTGCAGATGCTGCAGCCTTGTCCGTCTCCGCCTTCGCTAGGCGGTCCGCCTCCTGTTCCTCTCGCGCCTCTCGCGCGTTCCGCTCCAGCGCCTCCCGGAGGTTGGCGGCCGGGTCGATTCGCCGGCTGGTGGTGGAGGTCTCCGCCGACCTGATGACCGAGGCGGTGGCCGACTTCTCGAGGGTGAGCGCGGCCCTGATATAAGGAGGCAAGACAAAAGAGTTTTTAGGACAGATCAGAAAAGAGAGGGAAGCATAAGAAGGGTACTTACGCTGACACCATGGGCGGCACCTTCGGCTGCCTCTGGACCTTGGCCACCTTGGCCGCGGCCTCTTTCCGCCTGGTCACCGCGGCCGAGTTCTTAGGTTTCTTTGGCGCGCTGCCAAACAGGGCGGCGCCTTGCTTCCGCTTGCACTTGCCGCCTCGGGCGGGCGGCTCGGTAGAGGGGCCGGCGCCGGTGTTGGCAGTGCTCCAGGAGGGGCGCGACTCGTCTTCTTCTTCGTCGTCGTCAGGCCAGGTCTCCACGCCGCCGCCCTCCTCGGAGCCGCCTGCTCCGTCGCCGCCGCCTGCTACGTCATCCTCTAGGGCAGCCGCCCACAAGTCGGGGTCGTCCACATCGCTCACTGCCCGGTCCGGCAGGTAGTCACCACCCGGCCCCACAATGGAGGCCATCGCCGTGGACATATAAATCTGCTGTCGCGACCGGTTTTTCCGGGGAAATAAATTTCCAGAAAAGACCGTCGTGCTCATCAGCCCCAGGATTACTGTTAGCTGATGAGGCTCCAACTTGATACAGAAATTCCAAGCAACATACAAAATATGCAGTACAAGACCGTTCTGGCCTGTGAGTACAACAAATGGTTTCTAGTGGTTGATGGCGGAAGCGGTTTGTGGATCATCAGTGTCTATGGGACTCCAATTCCCACAGGAACAGCTGACCAGGTTAACTCCTATCTTCGCGAGGCTGCTATCTCCATTGCTTAGGTTCCGGGGCTGTCACCGCGTCACTCCTCTCCGTGCAAGAAAATCTGGCCAAGACAATAGCCAGGGACAAGCCAGTGAGTACTTTGAATGTACTCGCAAACATTATGAACACAGGTATAATAACAATGATGTGCTAAAATATTTTATGCTCATGACGTCAGTCACAATAGATAAATGAAATTCTGATGCGTGCAAGCAAGTTATTTATAAAATTGCAATAACATGGTAGTATAAAAACTTATGAAACAAATAATCAAGTAATGCCACAGTCGGGCGTCTGAGCGACGCCACATAAAGGGCTTTAAAAGAAAATGCCACAGTCGGGCGTCTGAGCGACGCCACATAAAGGGCTTTAAAAGAAAATGCCACAGTCGGGCGTCTGAGCGACGCCACATAAAGGGCTTTAAAAGAAAATGCCACAGTCGGGCGTCTGAGCGACGCCACATAAAGGGCTTTAAAAGAAAATGCCACAGTCGGGCGTCTGAGCGACGCCACATAAAGGGCTTTAAAAGAAATGCCACAGTCGGGCGTCTGAGCGACGCCACATAAGGGCTTTAAAAGAAAATGCCACAGTCGGGCGTCTGAGCGACGCCACATAAAGGGCTTTAAAAGAAATGATCATAATGAATATCCCGGAGGTAGAACCATCCCAGAGATATTCGGTAATAACAATAATATCACGGGTTAGTCAACAATAATAATAATCATCACAGATATCACAAGTCCCGGGTAGTAATTCCATTTTTCTGGTTAACAGTTTCACCTCCGAAGACCGACACTAAGACCGATACTTGACCCATCCCAGACTGTGATCCTTAACCATGGATACGGCTATTCGAATAGGTTTATTCTCTGCAGAGGGTGTACTCTTTACCCACGAGTAACGGATTTCTTTAGTCCATCAGGACTAATTCCATCTACGGTCTTTTTGTTGAAAACACACCTAACTTGCACACACCAGCTTATCACACACGTGTCTGGAATCACCCACGACACCTGTTAAGCAAACTCTAAGTGGGGAGGCTACAACCTCGCGTAGCATGGGATCAAATTTATATCGCGCGCTCTAAGGGGTGGCCTCCCCTCTCGGTCCCAACCGGAAACACCCATGCTCCCGGACCAGGTGGCCTGCCTACCAGTTACAACCGGTATCTTCCACCATGGCCTCTCTGTACGGTGTGTGCTAGAAAGAGGTTGACAACTTACTGAACCGTACTCTACTTGCTGTAGAGACGAGTGGTAGTACGAAACAAGTATGGGGGTTACTGGAACAAGACTTGATCTACGGTCGACTCAGGAGGTTCAAGTATTCCCTGCATGATTAGTATAACAAATATAATCCATCCAACAGGGTCACCGCTCATATCACCTTGCCATGCCATATCAGACATAACCGTCCCGACGGAGACCGGTGACAAACTCATACCTACCCAAGGCAGAGTTTTTTCACGGTTTTCTGCCGGTATGCATTTCAAGGCATATGAGGGTGATTATCATCACAAGGGTGTTCGTTTCCAACAGCATGGAAATCAATAACATGCACCCATGCATATGATCATATCACATGAAATAACAAGTCCTTCGAAATGCAGTGGTGTTATAAATGCATCAACGATCACACCAAAAATATTATGCCGGGATTCAGAATGCTTGCCTTCAATGTGTGGAAAGGCAGGGTGCACTCCAAAACTTTTGAAAGCTTCTTCTCTCTCCCAAAATCCTATTTTAAAATATATTTGAATTAACACATATTTCAAAAACAGAACCAAAAAGTTGTTTGAAATTTTTTCAAATAAATCTTAAAATAAACTAGACCAAATTTGAAGAAGGTAGGAAAAAGAATCAACTCATTTGGATTTATATTTAAAAAGTTATAGCCAGTCAAAGTTCTGGTCAAAATCTGTTTTTAAAATAAAACAGAAAAGAAAACGTTTCGGCAGAATACGTCTTCAAAAACGGGAGACGTACTGGGGTTAATACGTCTTCACTTAACCGACGTGGATATGCGCAGGGTCACTGACAGTGGGCCCGCCTGGCCCACTGGTCAGGTTTGACCAGTCCGCCCTCCTCCTTCTTCCTCTGTCCCGAGCGGAGGCGGGACTCCGGCGACCAACGCCGGCGAGCGGCGGCTCCTCGCGGCCTCTGGAGGGCGGGGATGGATCCGCACGGCTGGGGCGTTTCTCCCGGTGGTCGAGGGGTCGACAGTGGTGGAAGAAGTCGTCGGCGGTGAGCTTCGCGGCGGAGGGAGGTTTCGGTGCAAAGTGGCTTCGGGGCGGCGGTGGTTCTCGATCGAAATGGAGTAGGGGGAAGGTTTACGGGAGGATGAGGGGGTTCTTGGTGGAGAGAACGAAGAGTGGGAGGCCCTGGTGGTGCCGAATTGGCCGGGGCAGTGGTGGCGGCCGCCGTTGCCGGAGATGGGGATGAAGACCTCCCCCGAGTCGATTGGCTGCCATGGGAGGACTAGGGGAGCACTCTAAGGCTTCCTGCGTGCCCGGGGTGGCTCGGGGCCTCCTCTTATAGCCCGTCGAGGTCGGTTCCGCGGCGGCCGGATAAGCTCTCCGGCGAACCGCCTCGCTGTAGCTTGCAGGGCAACGTGGCGCGGCTGGGGATGACGGCAAGAGCTAGTGGACGAGAGGGCACTGCTCCAGGGGCCAGGTGGCGAGCCGGGGTGGCTTGGGCGGCGCTGCACGGCGCAGGGCTGTCGGGCGGCGGCGGCGGCTAGCTCTTGGCCTGCCGGGCGCGGCGGGGGCTGCTTGGCGCGTTGCTGCGAGGAGGGGAGCGCGTGGCGTGGTGCTGCAGAGCGAGCCAAAGCCGTGGGGCCGGCGTGTCGGCTCGGGCGCGTGGCTGCAATTGGCGCGCTCTGGGCGCGTCCAGTGCACGCACACCAGATGTTCGACACAATGCCGCGGCATGCTACAGGTCGCAGGTGAGGGTGGGGTTTACCAGATCGAGGTTAGGAGTAACTGGGAGTCTAGTGGACATGCTTGTTTGATCAACGGTGCAAGCTCACAGTGCAATGCCACAATTCATGTCAAAACAGAACATGTCCGCAGGGTGTTTGAGAAAATGCCAATGGCACTTAGGCAAGTCTTGGAGTGGCCAAAAACTCCAGATTGGGGTCTCTTTAGATGCAAGAGAGAGTGGTGAGGTTAGTTGGACAAAAGGGGAGACTTGCTAGTGCAAGTTTTACAAAACTACATTTCTGGACAGGAAATAAATAGCATTATTTCATGAACCAAAAATGATCCAAAAGGTGCATGCTCTTGGACTTAAGGGTTTAACATGGGGGACTACAAGTAGGAGAAATAATCAAGGGTATAGGAGCAACTAAAATGGTGGTTGCTGTACAAATCCTCAAGTTGGTCCAGAATGGAAATGAGGTTGATTCACTCAAATTTTTCAAAGAACATAATTAGGTTTTTGCACAAAGTGAAATAATATGCTCCTACTGACCTCCCTTAATTTTGGTAGAAGTTTTAAAGAAATATTTAAATAGGTTGCTGTGAAAAAATGCACTCTGGACCAGAGAAGAAAAATTGAGAGTAGGGCTCAAAATATTTCATGAATGAAATATATTTTTGCATAAAAGTTATTTAAAATCATCACATGACATCTCCAAATTTTTGTGGAAATTTTAGGTGAGTCCATCAAATGGTTGTAGTTCAAATATGGTCAGATAACCTTGAAAAAACTATTTTCAAGAAAGTAAAGATCAAGCAATTTAATTATTTAATTAGTTACACTGATAACAGCAAAGTTTTTCTTGAGAGGTTAAACAAGTCCAACAACATAATTGAAAAGTTTTCTCTCTGGGAAAAACTCATCATAACAGGGAAGGAAATGATTTAAAAAAATATCAAAATGGAGCTCAGAAATCCAAAGTTTTAATTCCTGGCAAAATTTTAAATAAAACAAGGCCAAATTTTTTTTTTGGGTGTCACAGATACTACCCCCCTTAAGAAAAATCTCGTCCTCGAGATTTGTTAAAAGCTGTTTTAAGAAAACTATACGCAATAAAAAAATGGCTACAGTGAGAGGGCAATAAGTGGTGAAAAACCACAGTGTGAATACTGGTGCTGCGCGGAAAAGTCTACGGTTCGAGACAAAACCGGGTGATTTCTACGCTGGATAAAAAAAATTTAGAATAATCTTCTAAATTTAAATATACGCTGGTCATACCCGAGAGCACAGTGCTCTCTCTGGCCGACAGGTGGACCCGGGGCCCACTGTCAGCCTCTTCTTCTCCCACTGGCTCTTCCTTCTACCTCTGGCTCTCTCTTCCTCCTCTCTCCCGCGCGCTTTCTCGCGCTTTCTCCACCGGCGATGCCTAATGCGTAGGGCATCTAGGCCGTACCGTGGTAGTGCGCGGCGTGCTAGCTGCCGGTGCAGCGTGCACTCACCTCGCGGGCCAGCGCGCTGTCGGCACTGCTCGCGGATTCGACTCCGAACACTGGCGATCGGCGACGAGCGGCGTTGGTGGACTTCGCCCACCGTACACCAAGCTCGAGCTATAAAAACGGCCGGGGTGCCTCTCTCTTCTTCCTCACATCTGGCCTCACTTCTCCTCCTCCTTTCTCCATTACTGCTTACAGAAGCTCGGTCGAGGCTCTAATGGCGGAGGCGATGCCGGACTGGTTTGTGATCCTGATATGCGGAGGGCTGGCGACGCTGCTGGGGCTCTCTGTGCTCCTGTGCGCGATGATCTTCGACGAGTATTGTGATGCTGCGGCTCGGGTGTTGGCTCTCCGCGGTGGTGGTGATCATGAGGAGTAGATGAAGTATGCCGGGTGCTTACTATTGTTAGGGGGGGTGATTAACTGGATGTAACACCGTTGCAAAGTTTTGCAAACAGTGTATGTGTCCGTATGATTTTGGCTGTGAGTCTGCTCGTGGTGCTGTGTGAAATTAATTAATCCATGTCGTGAAGTGGCAGGTGTAGCAAATTAGGGAAAAGAAATCTCACTCCAGGATTTCGCGAGGGAAGAGCAGTTAATTTAAAGGAGCATAAACCACAACAAAAACTACACACATAAGTAGAAGCCAATTAATTAACTTGCCGTACAAACTCAGGGTATCACGCATAAGTCATACACATAAATATATGCTGCAAAGAACGAATACAGCAGCGACGTCTAAAATGAAAACGGTAACTGAACGGGGTCCTGATAAAATGTCTCTGGTAAAGGAATACACTCCCCTTCTATTGGAGGAAGTGGATTGACCAGTCGATGAATGCGTCTCTCCGTGTCGGGTCTCAGTGGTCTGCCGATGGCAACCTGAGGATTTAAATCTGCGAGGCTCTGGAGATAATCCATCACTCGCTGGTTTAAATGCTCTTGAGCTATGATGTACTGGATAAGGTTGGCCAGAACTGGGTCTCTCTCAATCCGCCCACCGGGAAAAGACGTTACTTCTCCGGGTGCTGCACGACTCGGAAAGTAATAATATCCTCGCTCGCGGGCATAGGGTACTGCGGATCGAAGACGGGCAATTGCTTCTTTCGCAGCAGCTTCTATGGCCAAGTGTGGGGTTGGCATAGATTTCCCCACGAAGGAAACTTCTATTGGATCTTGGTTGGGGTCTACAGGAGGAATGTGCACTGCTGCCCAATATTCTGAGGTGGATGGGGTGATCCTTGATTTGAATAGCTCGTACTGGGGTGGCTGGGTAGAACCCATGGTACTGCGGGTAAAATCCCACAATAATTTGACAAAGCTACCTGGGGTTGCATCTGGGGTTCTCAGATGAATGCTGGGGTTTGGCATGACAGAAAAAAGCGTGAGTGTTGTGCACAAGGTGGGGGTTGCTGGGTAAGGTCACAAGGTGGCCTTTATATAGCAATGGAGCTGGATCATTTTTACCGTGGTGAAAGGTAATAAATTTGCCAGCTTGGCTCCAAAGGTCGGGTCAGTGTCAGAGATACACATATCTCATAAAGAGACGTGTTACTGTGGTTGTCGTCGGGCTGGTTTTGGTAGTTGTGCCCGGAAGAATATGCAGCTATGCGCTGACCAAACAGGCAAGGCTATTATTAAAACAGAGGCACAAAGATAGGCTGCGTTAATATACGCGGTTGCATGATTACAAAGCGATGATACATTGAAACTTGGTGCTACTCATACTGCTTAGTCTACTTCGTTTATGTCTAAACGGGCGTGCCTGGTGGATGTCGAGGCTTCTCCACGTGTCTCCCTGCCGGGATTAGTCGGAGATGGCGGAGGAACTGCAGGGTCGGGGTAGTGAGAATGACCATCACGGGGATTGTTGGCCACAACCCCGTTGGAGTGTGCTCCCAAAATGCGACGAAGCACCTCTGGGGTTATCGCAGCACCTTGGTCGATGGCTGGGGCAGATCTCGGGGTCTCGATTGGTTGTCCAAACAGCACGACTGGGTTGTCGGTGTTGGGCTCGTTTCCTTCTCTCGCCGGGGCTCGACGAACCAGCTCTCCACGAGCTGCGATTAGATCAATAGTGATCTGGTCGAACAGCGCCTCTAGTGCACTTACATAGCGCACTAGGTGCAACAATGCGGGGTCCGTCTCGTGATCTCCATTGGCAACTTGGGGTGGTCTACCATACCCTTCTCGTCTGGGGTAGTAGTGGAACGAGCGACAGTTAACTCTGGGCGACAAGTGCCTGAGATGAACTATAGCCTCTCGAGCGGCTAGCTGGATGGCCTGTGGCTCAAAGGAAGTTGTCCTTCCGGTGAACCGGTAGGGACGCTCGGGTGCTAGACTCCTACCGTAAATGTGCACAGTGGCCCAGAATTGGCGGTCTTCACCGCTCATGGGTCCTTGATACACAACATATTCTGGTGGCTCTTCTAACGCGTAGGCACGACGGGTGAGGTTTGCGAGGATGGTCACAAAACCTCCAAGGTGGGTTGCTGTGGTTTCGTTGTGCACGACAGGGCCAGGCATTGTGGCTCGGTTTGGGGTAGCGGCTGTGCGGTGCTGGTTTGGTGTTAGCGCGCCCTTTTTATAGGAAAAAGGGGACGGAATCTTCCTTCGCACGCTTGCGAGAAAGGACTATTTAGGGGCCGGTCACTGGCGCATGAGTGACAGGTTCGATTGATAGGTTGGGCACCGACTGCCAAAAGGTGTTGGGTCACTGTGTGGCTATCTTGCACGAGAAGCTTGGCTGGGGTTTGGTTGAGGTCTGGTGGGTTGGTTTGCCTAAGTTTATTGACCGGGCTAAGATAGGATTAGCCAATGGTCAGCCTGGCTCTGATACCAAGACTGTCGCGACCGGTTTTTCCGGGGAAATAAATTTCCAGAAAAGACCGTCGTGCTCATCAGCCCCAGGATTACTGTTAGCTGATGAGGCTCCAACTTGATACAGAAATTCCAAGCAACATACAAAATATGCAGTACAAGACCATTCTGGCCTGTGAGTACAACAAATGGTTTCTAGTGGTTGATGGCGGAAGCGGTTTGTGGATCATCAGTGTCTATGGGACTCCAATTCCCACAGGAACAGCTGACCAGGTTAACTCCTATCTTCGCGAGGTTGCTATCTCCATTGCTTAGGTTCCGGGGCTGTCACCGCGTCACTCCTCTCCGTGCAAGAAAATCTGGCCAAGACAATAGCCAGGGACAAGCCAGTGAGTACTTTGAATGTACTCGCAAACATTATGAACACAGGTATAACAATGATGTGCTAAAATATTTTATTCTCATGACGTCAGTCACAATAGATAAATGAAATTCTGATGCGTGCAAGCAAGTTATTTATAAAAATTGCAATAACATGGTAGTATAAAAACTTATGAAACAAATAATCAAGTAATGCCATAGTCGGGCGTCTGAGCGACGCCACATAAAGGGCTTTAAAAGAAAATGCCACAGTCGGGCGTCTGAGCGACGCCACATAAAGGGCTTTAAAAGAAAATGCCACAGTCGGGCGTCTGAGCGACGCCACATAAAGGGCTTTAAAAGAAAATGCCACAGTAGGACGTCTGAGCGACGCCACATAAAGGGCTTTAAAAGAAAATGCCACAGTCGGGCGTCTGAGCGACGCCACATAAAGGGCTTTAAAAGAAAATGCCACAGTCGGGCGTCTGAGCGACGCCACATAAAGGGCTTTAAAAGAAATGCCACAGTCGGGACGTCTGAGCGACGCCACATAAAGGGCTTTAAAAGAAATGATCATAATGAATATCCCGGAGGTAGAACCATCCCAGAGATATTCGGTAATAACAATAATATCACGGGTTAGTCAACAATAATAATAATCATCACAGATATCACAAGTCCCGGGTAGTAATTCCATTTTTCTGGTTAACAGTTTCACCTCCGAAGACCGACACTAAGACCGATACTTGACCCATCCCAGACTGTGATCCTTAACCATGGATACGGCTATTCGAATAGGTTTATTCTCTGCAGAGGGTGTACTCTTTACCCACGAGTAACGGATTTCTTTAGTCCATCAGGACTAATTCCATCTACGGTCTTTTTGTTGAAAACACACCTAACTTGCACACACCAGCTTATCACACACGTGTCTGGAATCACCCACGACACCTGTTAAGCAAACTCTAAGTGGGGAGGCTACAACCTCGCGTAGCATGGGATCAAATTTATATCGCGCGCTCTAAGGGGTGGCCTCCCCTCTCGGTCCCAACCGGAAACACCCATGCTCCCGGACCAGGTGGCCTGCCTACCAGTTACAACCGGTATCTTCCACCATGGCCTCTCTGTACGGTGTGTGCTAGAAAGAGGTTGACAACTTACTGAACCGTACTCTACTTGCTGTAGAGACGAGTGGTAGTACGAAACAAGTATGGGGGTTACTGGAACAAGACTTGATCTACGGTCGACTCAGGAGGTTCAAGTATTCCCTGCATGATTAGTATAACAAATATAATCCATCCAACAGGGTCACCGCTCATATCACCTTGCCATGCCATATCAGACATAACCGTCCCGACGGAGACCGGTGACAAACTCATACCTACCCAAGGCAGAGTTTTTTCACGGTTTTCTGCCGGTATGCATTTCAAGGCATATGAGGGTGATTATCATCACAAGGGTGTTCGTTTCCAACAGCATGGAAATCAATAACATGCACCCATGCATATGATCATATCACATGAAATAACAAGTCCTTCGAAATGCAGTGGTGTTATAAATGCATCAACGATCACACCAAAAATATTATGCCGGGATTCAGAATGCTTGCCTTCAATGTGTGGAAAGGCAGGGTGCACTCCAAAACTTTTGAAAGCTTCTTCTCTCTCCCAAAATCCTATTTTAAAATATATTTGAATTAACACATATTTCAAAAACAGAACCAAAAAGTTGTTTGAAAATTTTTCAAATAAATCTTAAAATAAACTAGACCAAATTTGAAGAAGGTAGGAAAAAGAATCAACTCATTTGGATTTATATTTAAAAAGTTATAGCCAGTCAAAGTTCTGGTCAAAATCTGTTTTTAAAAATAAAACAGAAAAGAAAACGTTTCGGCAGAATACGTCTTCGAAAACGGGAGACGTACTGGGGTTAATACGTCTTCACTTAACCGACGTGGATATGCGCAGGGTCACTGACAGTGGGCCCGCCTGGCCCACTGGTCAGGTTTGACCAGTCCGCCCTCCTCCTTCTTCCTCTGTCCCGAGCGGAGGCGGGACTCCGGCGACCAACGCCGGCGAGCGGCGGCTCCTCGCGGCCTCTGGAGGGCGGGGATGGATCCGCACGGCTGGGGCGTTTCTCCCGGTGGTCGAGGGGTCGACAGTGGTGGAAGAAGTCGTCGGCGGTGAGCTTCGCGGCGGAGGGAGGTTTCGGTGCAAAGTGGCTTCGGGGCGGCGGTGGTTCTCGATCGAAATGGAGTAGGGGGAAGGTTTACGGGAGGATGAGGGGGTTCTTGGTGGAGAGAACGAAGAGTGGGAGGCCCTGGTGGTGCCGAATTGGCCGGGGCAGTGGTGGCGGCCGCCGTTGCCGGAGATGGGGATGAAGACCTCCCCCGAGTCGATTGGCTGCCATGGGAGGACTAGGGGAGCACTCTAAGGCTTCCTGCGTGCCCGGGGTGGCTCGGGGCCTCCTCTTATAGCCCGTCGAGGTCGGTTCCGCGGCGGCCGGATAAGCTCTCCGGCGAACCGCCTCGCTGTAGCTTGCAGGGCAACGTGGCGCGGCTGGGGATGACGGCAAGAGCTAGTGGACGAGAGGGCACTGCTCCAGGGGCCAGGTGGCGAGCCGGGGTGGCTTGGGCGGCGCTGCACGGCGCAGGGCTGTCGGGCGGCTGGCGGCGGCTAGCTCTTGGCCTGCCGGGCGCGGCGGGGGCTGCTTGGCGCGTTGCTGCGAGGAGGGGAGCGCGTGGCGTGGTGCTGCAGAGCGAGCCAAAGCCGTGGGGCCGGCGTGTCGGCTCGGGCGCGTGGCTGCAATTGGCGCGCTCTGGGCGCGTCCAGTGCACGCACACCAGATGTTCGACACAATGCCGCGGCATGCTACAGGTCGCAGGTGAGGGTGGGGTTTACCAGATCGAGGTTAGGAGTAACTGGGAGTCTAGTGGACATGCTTGTTTGATCAACGGTGCAAGCTCACAGTGCAATGCCACAATTCATGTCAAAACAGAACATGTCCGCAGGGTGTTTGAGAAAATGCCAATGGCACTTAGGCAAGTCTTGGAGTGGCCAAAAACTCCAGATTGGGGTCTCTTTAGATGCAAGAGAGAGTGGTGAGGTTAGTTGGACAAAAGGGGAGACTTGCTAGTGCAAGTTTTACAAAACTACATTTCTGGACAGGAAATAAATAGCATTATTTCATGAACCAAAAATGATCCAAAAGGTGCATGCTCTTGGACTTAAGGGTTTAACATGGGGGACTACAAGTAGGAGAAATAATCAAGGGTATAGGAGCAACTAAAATGGTGGTTGCTGTACAAATCCTCAAGTTGGTCCAGAATGGAAATGAGGTTGATTCACTCAAATTTTTCAAAGAACATAATTAGGTTTTTGCACAAAGTGAAATAATATGCTCCTACTGACCTCCCTTAATTTTGGTAGAAGTTTTAAAGAAATATTTAAATAGGTTGCTGTGAAAAAATGCACTCTGGACCAGAGAAGAAAAATTGAGAGTAGGGCTCAAAATATTTCATGAATGAAATATATTTTTGCATAAAAGTTATTTAAAATCGTCACATGACATCTCCAAATTTTTGTGGAAATTTTAGGTGAGTCCATCAAATGGTTGTAGTTCAAATATGGTCAGATAACCTTGAAAAAACTATTTTCAAGAAAGTAAAGATCAAGCAATTTAATTATTTAATTAGTTACACTGATAACAGCAAAGTTTTTCTTGAGAGGTTAAACAAGTCCAACAACATAATTGAAAAGTTTTCTCTCTGGGAAAAACTCATCATAACAGGGAAGGAAAAGATTTAAAAAAATATCAAAATGGAGCTCAGAAATCCAAAGTTTAAATTCCTGGCAAAATTTCAAATAAAACAAGGCCAAATTTTTTTTTGGGTGTCACATCTGCGCCCCAGAAAAAGAGTTGCGTCACACCAGGAGCAAGACTAAAAGTCAGAGCTAAAATAAAAAATCGAGGGACTTACGGCAGGCGGCGGGTTGTCGCAGGAATACGGCCGCTTCCCGAACCGCTAGTCTCCCTCCGACACCTTGAGGTCGGAGATCTCGTTCACCATCCTCACAACCTTAGCAGTCGGCATCTCCCTCATGCACAACCTGCTTGGGTTGCGGTGCCCGCTCATCCGACAGATCAGATGAGGGCGGCCCTGAAGCGGGAGGACCCGACGCTCGACAAAGGTAATGAGGAGGTCGGAGGCCACGAGGCCCTCCGACTCCTGGAGCACCCGGAGTCGGCCGATGGCGGCTGCCGCGTCCGCCGACACCGGCTTCGGCTTGTAGCCCTAGTTGGGCCAAAGCCCGACAGGGGGGCCGGCCTCATAAGCCAGCAGGTTGATGAAGTCGACAGCCGGGTTGACGTTCTCAACGTAGAAATAAGACTGCTGCCACAATTTCACCGACTGTGACAGCTTGATTACTGGGAAGGCATTCCTCTTCGCCGGCGGGCACACGGCGACGAATCCGCCGCACTCAGCTGTCGTGTCCTTGGAGGAGGTACCTAGCTTGCCATAGAAGAACGCCCCCCACAGCTCGAGTGTGGGGAGGATGCCGAGGTAACTCTCGCACGCTGTGATGAAGGTGGAGAGCAGGGTCACGGTGTTGGGAGTCAGATGATGTGGCTGGAGGTGGTTGAAGTCCATGAACGAGCGGAGGAAGCCGCTCGCCGGGAGGCTGAAGCCGCAGAGGAAGTGCGAGCGGAAGACGACCCGCTCATCCCCCTTCGGCGCCGGTGAAATCTCCTCCACCGGCGGCATCCGCGCCTTGACAAATGCCGCATTGGGCATCCGGCACGTGTCCTAGAGGAAGGAGATGTGGTCTTCGATCACCGTCAAACCGTCCCAGTCGTCGCCCTTCTTGCGCGCCATGGCCTCGGGCGGAGCTGCGAAGGGAGGAGGAACACGACGGTGCTGAAACTGCGGTAGCGCTACAGCAAGCACTAAAGCGACGACAGCAGTAGTGGCGGAGGGAGCGAGAGGAGGAAGAGAGTGTGGGGAGGAGGGCATGCGTGCTCCTCCGCTCCCCTTCCTCCCCCTACTTATAGCCCTCGGGCTACAAAGCCGAGGGGACGGGACGTGGGATCATGGGATTAACTGCGCCCACGACCCCACGCCCCCCGAATAATGCATGAAGTTACCGCACCTTAAACGCTCGCGAGAATCGCAACCGCCCGCCCCGGCCGCAGCGGATCCGCCTGCGTGCCGAGGCCCAGTAGTGGCGGGCCTGGCCCACTGTCACGTCCCATTAGAGCGTGGGGTGGCAGGCTGGCCGGGCTGACGTGCGCCGCATGGCATACCTGTGGCGGGCGGCGGGCCTGAGAAGCTTAGCAGACACGCCACCTGTTTCCTGCCTCGGAGTTCAGAATTGGTCGACGATCCCGCCTTGTCAAAACCCAACTCTGGCAGTCGACGCATCGCAGGGTGGATCGAGCACTCTCGTGGAGCTCGGTGAGGGGAGAAGCCGCTGAGACTTCGCGACCCCTCGACCGCAGCGCCTCATCGGCTTCGGGGACTACTGTTGGAGTAATGGGCCACGGGTAGCCTCACCCGAGTCCCTGAACTAATCAAGACTTCGGGCCGGCTGCACCCCGCAATACCCCAAGCTGAAGCTCCGCCCTCCGGGGGCCGGCTGGCTCAACGGCCGGCCACCGAAGGACGGCCAACCACAAGCAGACGACACCGAGAGTAGCCGGCTCCAGCCGGCCGGCCTCTAGAGAGGACGGCGTCATGCAGGCGGCCACCTGGCGCCCTCAGAGTCTGCGCCCCCATCAAGAGGACGAGATAGGGCGTGTATACAGTGTAGTCCCTCACCCCCGAAACTTGGGCTCGGCGTGGCCATAGTGCCCCGTACGGGCGGAGATCTCCGCACGACGGGGCACTGTTGCCACTCCCACCTTGACGTCACTCCAGACGGGCGGAGCCCTGTTCCCCAGGACGACCTATCAGTACGACCCGCGGGCTGTGGGCCCTATCAGGTAGTGATAGCGCAGAAGACGGCGGATGCCGGACCAGTCGGACTTGGGGAGGCCGGCCTCCAGTAGGCGGCCGTCCCCCTCCCTCGAAGTCAGTGCGCCAATAACCTGATAAGACAAGGTGTGGCTACAGTGATCCCCCACCAGGCGGCAGGACTGTAGCCACACTTAGCTGACCAAGCCCGCGTCATTAGAAGCACGGCTACAGTGATCAGCCACCAACCAGACCCGCCAGCGGCGGGAGCGACCTGTCGGCTCCGTACCAGATCGGTCGGCGGGGCCCACCAGGCGGTGGGCCCCAGTAGTCAGCGGAGAAGCCGGAGGCCAGAGACACTGACAGTCGAGTCGAGCACCTGACCAGATTACCGTTGTACCCCTGGGGGTAGGCCTATATAAACCCCCTAGGGCACCCATGCAAAGGGTTCCCACCCCACTAGAACTAGCCACAACCCTAGGGCAGGAAGAGAGCTAGCCTTGCCTCCTTCTGCCTCTAGCACACAGCTCGAGGAGCACCATTGTATCACGTGTGCCTTAGAGATCATGCGGAGACCCCGCAGAGCAGGAATAGGGGTGTTATCTCCTAGGAGAGCCCCGAACCTGGGTAAAGTGCGTCGGCGTACGTGTCTACGCCTCATCCCGCTTTCAGGCACCGGTGACGTTCTACTCGCTCCCACTATGATAAGCCATCCATTGGCATATGTCGCACCCAACCCCCGACAAAGATCTACTAGTAAAAAAGTGCATGCTATAGAAGAAATTAATGTTTTGAGTGGAAAGATGGATGAACTTATGAAATTGTTTGCTACTAAGAGTGCTCCTATTGATCCCAATCATATGCCTCTGTCTACTTTGATTGAGAATAATAATGAATCTATGGATGTGAATTTTGTTGGTAGGAATAATTTTGGTAACAATGCTTATAGAGAAAACTTTAATCCTAGACCATTCCCTAGCAATTCCTATAATAATTATATAAATTCCTACAATAATTCTTATGGTAATTTTAATAAGTTGCCCTCTGATTTTGAGAATAGTGTTAAAGAATTTATGATCTCTCAAAAGAATTTTAATGCTTTGCTTGAAGAAAAATTGCTTAAAGTTGATGATTTGGCTAGGAACGTTGATAGACTTTCGCTTGATGCTGATTCTTTGAAACTTAGATCTACTCCTCCTAAGCATGATATCAATGAGTCCCTCAAATCCATGATAATTTCCATTGATGAGTGCACAGAAAGAACCGCTAGGTTGCGTGCTAAGAAAGATTGCTTTGTAAAAGCGTGTTCTTCTAGTTTCCATGAAAATAATGATGAAGATCTAAAAGTTATTGATGTGTCCCCTATTAAATATTTGTTTTGCAATATGAATCTTGATAATGATGGGACTGGAGATGAGTCAACTTTAGTTAAAAGGCGTCCCAACGATTCAGAGTTTTTAGATCTTGATGCTAAATTTGGTAAAAGTGGGATTGGAGAGGTCAAGACTTTAAATAGCATAGAACACACTATTATGGATTTCAAGGAATTTAATTATGATAATTGTTCTTTAATAGATTGGATTTCCTTGTTGCAATCCGTGTTGAATTCTCCTCATGCTTATAGTCAAAATAAAGCTTTTACCAAACATATTATTGATGCCTTGATGCAATCTTATGATGAAAAAACTTAATTCGGAAGTTTCTATACCTAGAAAACTTTATGATGAGTGGGAACCTACTATAAAGATTAAAATTAAAAATCATGAGTGCTATGCTTTGTGTGATTTGGGTGCTAGTGTTTCCACGATTCCGAAAACTTTATGTGATGTGCTAGGTTTCCATGATTTTGATGATTGCTCTTTAAATTTACACCTTACGGATTCCACCATTAAGAAACCTATGGGAAGGATCAATGATGTTCTTATTGTTGCAAATAGGAATTATGTTCCCGTAGATTTTATCGTTCTTGACATAGATGGCAATCTTTCATGTCCTATTATTCTTGGTAGACCTTTCCTCAGAAAGATTGGTGCAATTATTGATATGAAGGAAGGGAATATTAGATTCCAATTTCCATTAAGGAAAGGCATGGAGCACTTTCCAAGAAAGAAAGTAAAATTACCTTATGAATCTATCATGCGAGCTACTTATGAATTGAGTGCCAAAGATGACACTACCTAGATCTATCCTCGCTTTTATGCCTAGCTTGGGGCGTTAAACAATAGCGTTTGTTGGGAGACAACCCAACTTTATCTTTGTTTTCTTGTTTTTGATTATGTTTAGTAATAAATTTTTCATCTTGCTTTTGTTTAGATGTGTTTTCATGTTTTAATTAGTGTTTGTGCCAAGTAGAACCTATAGGATAACCAATGGTGATAGTTAATTTGATTCTGCTGGGAAATAGAAACTTTGCGCACACGAAAAATAATTTTAGTAATTCACAGAAACATGCTTTTGCATTGATTCTTTTTGCTGTAGATCAATAGACAAATTTCCCAGGACTTCCTATTTTGGTAGTAGTTTTAGAGTTCCAGAAGTATTCGAGAGTTACAGATTGCTACAGACTTTTCTGTTTTTGACAGATTCTGTTTTTCGTGTGTTGTTTGCTTATTTTGATGCATCTATGGCTAGTATCGGTGGGTATGAACCATAGAGAAGTTGGAATACAGTAGGATTAACACCAATATAAATAAAGAATGAGTTCATTATAGTACCTTATGTGGTGGTTTTTCTTTCTTGCACTAATGGAGCTTATGAGATTTCCTGTTGATTTTTGTGTTGTGAAGTTTTCATGTTTTGGGTAAAGATTTGATGGATTATGGAATAAGGAGTGACAAGAGCCTAAGCTTGGGGATGCCCATGGAACCCCAAGATATTCGAGGATAATCCTTCCCAATGGTTTCGTGGGAGAGTTCATAAGAGCAAGAGTGAAGTTAGATGTCAATAAAAAGCTTACAAGGTTTGTTAGTTTCACAAAGGATGGGGAAACTGAATGGTACAAGGTTAAGTTCGAAAAGCTGCCGGTGTTCTACTATATGTGTGGTCTTTTGGGCCATTGGCATGAGGAATGTAGTACTGGTGAGCACAAGGAGGAAGAGGTGGAATGGGCCCCCTTCGTTCTAGCACCGAGAAGAGGCCATGGTGGGGGTGGATGTGGCATGAGCCGGGGAGCTGGCCGTGGGTATGGTAGAGGTGATGCCTCTCAATCTGCTGCCTGACATGATGCCTTTGGAAGGGGGCGGGGTGCAGGTAGGAATGGAGGCAACAAGAGATATGGAGGGACAATGAGGCATATAATCATGATGGGGATAAAAGGACTAATGATGCAGCGGATGACCAACACTTGGTGAGGAGTTGAAGACATAACACAGTTAATTCTTTGGTAATGGACCCAAGTCGGTTGTCACTGACCCAGCTGAAAGGGAGAGGGGGTATAAGGATGATCTGAACACCATCGGGAAAAGATTAGCTGCTGATTCAGTGACTCTCACGCGGGATACAAACAACTTGGGGGTGAGTAGCACTGATATTGTTCCTATAGGTAATACTGCTGAACTTGTTGAGCAATTTGAAGGTGCAGATGAAGAAATAACCAGGGAAGGGGTGGACGGTACGCCACAGAAAAGTGCCAACAGTAAAAAGCTGAGAGTAGAAAACAGGATGACTATCAATAGCGCATCAAGTGTTCAAGTGGCGGCCTCCACGTCGGGGGACCGCCAGAACCAATGAATCTTCTAAGCTGGAACTGCCGGGGGGGGGCTCCCGGATAGTTCGCGAAGTGGTGACTTTCATTCAGTTGCTTTCCCCCATGTTGGCGTTTTTATGTGAAACAAGGCAACAAAAAAGTAAGATGAAAAAACATAGATCTCAGTTTGGTTAAAAGGTTTTGAGGGAGTGGATAGCATGGGAAACAGTGGTGGATTGGCCCTTTATTGGCATCAATCCCTCAAAGTGGAGGTGGTGTTCTCAAATCAGAGATGTATCGATGCCCACGTTAGCTTGGGGCCGGATTAGATTGTGTGGAGACTATCTTGTGTATATGGAGAACCAAGGGTGGAAGATAGACATAACATGTGTACTTTGCTCAATAATCTAAGCTCCCAGTCTAATCTACCCTGGTTAGTTGTGGGTGATTTTAATGAATGTATGTGGGATTTTGAGCATTTCTCCTTATCAGCGAGACCCATGAGTCAGATGCAAGCTTTTCGTGATGTGCTCGAGATATGTGAGTTGGCAGACTTGGGATTCTTGGGTGTTCCTCACACATACGACAACAAGAGAGGTGGTTTGGCAAATGTGAAAGTGCAATTGGACAGGGCTGTGGCTACCCCAACATGGCGTGATAAATTTGAATCTCCTGTTGTTCGCCACCTTGTCTCGCCCATGTCTGATCATGTGGCTCTGCATGTTAATTGTGCTTGTATGGAGGACGTACATATAAAGAAAAAAGTCCGACAATATGAAGTAATGTGGGAGAGGGACCCAACCCTCCAGGAAATCATTGCACGAGCATGGGAGGCAGCTGGGTAGAAAACAAGTCTGGGAGACATACATGCTGCGGTTAGGTACACCATGTCTAAACTGTTTGATAGGAGTAGAGTAAAGTTTGGAAGTATAAAAAATGAGCTCGAGAAATCAAGATCCCAGCTGGAAGAATTGATGTTGATGAACGCGGACAGATGCGAGATACGTAGAGTTACAGACAAGATGAATGAGTTATTGTATTGAGAAGACTTGATGTGGTTGCGAAGATCGCGGATAGATTGGTTAAAAGAGGAAGACAGGAACACAAATTTTTTCCATGCAAGATTAGTATGGCGAGCTCAGAAAAATAGAGTTCAAAAGCTGGAAGATGCTCAGGGTGTTGTTCATACGGGGATTAAGGAGATGGGAAAGGCCGCTACAGAATATTTTGAGGAGTTGTTTACGGCTGACCCAAGCCTTGGTCACTCCCACATCACTGATTTGTTTGAGGTCGTTGTAACTCCACAAATAAATGATGTTTTATGTGCGGAATTTTCAGATAAGGAGATTGGAGACGCTCTTTTCCAGATTGGACCTCTAAAAGCGTTGGGACCGGATGGTTTCCCCACACGCTTTTTTCAGCGTGACTGGGGGACATTGAAGGAAGGTATAATTGTCGCGGTAAAAAAATTCTTTCAAAGTGGGAGAATGCCTGAAAATGTTAATGATACTATCATTGTAATGATCCCAAAAATCGATAACCCGGTGAAAATCACCGATTTCTGCCCCATAAGTTATGTAATGTGGTTTACAAAGTGGTCTCAAAATGCTTAGTAAACCGGTTAAGGCCTGCTTTAGATGAGATTATATCGCCTTCGCAAAGTGCATTCATTCCTGGTCGTATGATTACTAACAATGCCTATATATGTTGCTTTTGAATGTATTCATCATATAAAGCAAGAGAAGGACCCTACCAAGAGTTATTGTGCATATAAGCTTGATATCTCAAAAGACTATGATAGAGTGGGCTGGAATTACCTTAGGAAAATGATGCAAGAGATTGGCTTTGCTCACGGTGGGTTGACTAGATTATGTCAAGTTTGACCTAGGTGAGACACTCCATAAAATTCAATGGAGCCATCTTGGATTCGTTTGCACCGTCGCGTGGTCTTCGGCAAGGTGACCCGCTTTCCCCATATTTATTCTTGTTTGTTGTTGACGGTCTCTTCGATCTTATCAATAAAGGGATTGCTACTGGCAATATATCTTCGCTGAAAATTACTAGAAGTGCACCGGGAGTCTCACACTTATTATTCACGGATGACACACTCCTGTTCTTCAAGTCTTGTGACCAAGAAGCACAATATATTAAAAGGATTCTGGAAGTTTATGCAAATGCCATGGGGCAGTTGTTAAACCCTGCCAAATGCTCCATGATGGTGGGTAGTTCATGTCCGGATGTAACCAGAGATGGAGTGATACGTCTCCAACGTATCTATATTTTTTGATGTATTCATGCCATGTTTATAATATTTTTACATGATTTTGGTATGATTTGGTTAGAACTAACCCGGACTGACACTGTTTTCAGCAGAACTACCGTGGTGTTATTTTTGTGCAGAAATAAAAGTTCTCGGAAT
Source organism: Triticum aestivum (assembly GCF_018294505.1). Classification (NCBI taxonomy): domain Eukaryota; kingdom Viridiplantae; phylum Streptophyta; class Magnoliopsida; order Poales; family Poaceae; genus Triticum; species Triticum aestivum. Next base: position 711,945,396 of record NC_057801.1, read on the forward strand.
GCGCTGAAAGTCAACGAAGATTTTTTCTAGAAAATATAAAAAATACTGGAACGAAGAGTTACCGAAGGGGAGTCCCGTGGGCCCCACGAGGGTGGAAGGCGCGGCCCCCCTAGGGCGCGCCCCCTGCCACGTGGACTCCCTATGGGGCCCCCTGACTTGTTCTCGACGGCAACCTCTCCTATAAATCCCCAAACCTCCAGAACATAACCTAGATCGGGAGTTCCACCGCTGCAAGCCTCTGTAGCCACCAAAAACCAATCGGGACCCTATTCCGGCACCCTGCCGGAGTGGGCAATCATCACCGGTGGCCATCTTCATCATCCCGGCGCTCTCCATGACGATGAGGGAGTAGTTCACCCTCGGGGCAGAGGGAATGTACCAGTAGCTATGTGTTTGATCTCTCTCCCAGTCTCTCTCTCTCTCTCGTATTCTTGATATGGCATGATCTTGATGTATCGCGAGCTTTGCTATTATAGTTGGATCTTATGATGTTTCTCCCCCTCTACCTTCTTGTAATGGATTGAGTTTTCCCTTTGAAGTTATCTTATCGGATTGAGTCTTTAAGGATTTGAGAACACTTGATGTATGTCTTGCATGTGCTTATCTGTGGTGACAATGGGATATTCACGTGATCTACTTGATGTATGTTTTGGTGATCAACTTGCGGGTTTAGTGACCTTGTGAACTTATGCATAGGGGTTGGCACACGTTTTCGTCTTGACTCACCGGTAGAAACTTCGGGGCACTCTTTGAAGTTCTTTGTGTTTGTTTGAATAGATGAATCTGAGATTCTGTGATGCATGTCGTATAATCAAACCCATGGATACTTGAGGTCACATTGGAGTATCAAGGTGACATTAGGGTTTTGGTTGATGTGTATCTTAAGGTGTTATTTTACTACGAACTCTATGGCTGTTTGTGACACTTATAGGAATAGCCCAATGGATTGATCGGAAAGAATAACTTTGAGGTGGTTTCGTACCCTACAATAATCTCTTCGTTTGTTCTCCGCTATTAGTGACTTTTGAGTGACTCTTTGTTGCACGTTGAGGGATTGTTATATGATCTAATTATGTTATTATTGTTGAGAGAACTTGCACTAGTGAAAGTATGAACCCTAGGCCTTGTTTCGAAGCATTGCAATACCGTTTTCGCTCACTTTTGTTACTTGATACCTTACTATTTTTATATTTCCAGATTACAAAAACCTATATCTACCATCCATATTGCACTTGTATCACCATCTCTTCGCCGAACTAGTGCACCTATACAATTTACCATTGTATTGGGTGTGTTGGGGACACAATAGACTCTTTGTTATTTGGTTGCAGGGCTATTTGAGAGAGACCGTCTTCATCCTACGCCTCCCACAGATTGATAAACCTTAGGTCCTCCACTTGAGGGAAATTTGCTACTATCCTACAAACCTCTTCACTTGGAGGCCCAACAACGTCTACAAGAAGAAGGTTGTGTAGTAGACATTAAGCTCTTTTCTGGCGCCGATGTCGGGGAGGTTAGTGCTTGAAGGTATATCTTTAGATCTTTCAATCGAATATTTTTGTTTCTTGTTTTATCACTAGTTTAGTTTATAAAAGAAAACTACAAAAAAATGGAATTGAGGTTGCCTGATATGCTTCGCCTTTTTAATGTCTTTCATGAAAATAAGGATTCCGATAATTGTGCTCAATTGATAGAGGAAGAAGTTTATAAAATGTTTGGCACTAAATATTTGAATGATGAGCATGATTGCAATGTTGTTAGTGTGAATTATTTGAATATCCATGATGCTAATGATATGCAAAGCCACAAGCTTGGGGATGCTATGTTTGTTGAATATGATATATTTAGTCCCCCAAGTTTTGATGAGAATATTTATTATGATGAAAGCATGCCTCCTATTTATGATGATTATATTGATGAAAGTGGGTTTGGAAGAGTGTCAACTTTAGGAAGTAATGATCCCACTATTTTGGAGAGTGTCAACTTTAGGAAGTAATGATCCCAATATTTTGGAGGTTATGACTTTATTTAGTAATGAATCCACTATTTCGGAAGAGGTTTCAATTGATTATGAGAACAAAGTTGCTATCTATGATTATTACTGTGATGACATGTATGCTATAAAGAATAATGATAACCATGAAACTTGTCATCTTGATTTTAATTTTCAATTGGATTATGCCTCACATGATAGTTATTTTGTTGACTTTGCTCCCACTACTATTCATGAGAAGAAATTTGCTTATGTGGAGAGTAATACAATCTCTATGCTTGTGCATCATGAAAATAATGACTTATGTGATGGTTATATTGTTGAATTCATTCATGATGCTACCGAAAATTATTATGAGGGAGGAATATATGCTTGTAGGAATTGCAATAATATCAAGTTTCCTCTCTATGTGTTGACAATCTTGAAGTTATGCTTGTTTTGCCTTCCTATGCTAGTTGATTCTTTCTCCCATAAATTGTTTGCTCACAAAATCCCTATGCATAGAAAGTGGGTTAGGCTTAAATGTGCTAGTCTTGTTCTTCATGATGTTCCCGTTATGTTTCAATCCTTATCTTTTATGTGAGCATCATTGAAATCATCATGCCTAGCTAAAAAGGCATTAAAAAAGTGCTTGTTGGGAGATAACCCAATATTTACCCCTAATGTTTTTGTGTGTTCACATGATTAAGCTACTGTAGTAATCATGTTTTATAGCTTTTGTTTCAATAAAGTGCCAAGTAAGACCTTTGAGATAGATTAAGGTGATAGTTGTGTTGATCCTGTTGAAAATGAGAAACTTTTGCACTCAGTAAATTAGTTTTTATAATTCACAGAAACGTGTTTTTGATATGATTATTTTTGCTATGTATTGATACAAAAATTTCTCAGGTTTTCCTAATTTGTATGGATTTTGGGAGTTACATAAGTATTCGACAGTTACAAATTACTACAGACTGTTCTGTTTTTGACAGATTCTGTTTTCTATGTGTTGTTTGATTATTTTGATGAATCTATGAGTAGTATCGGAGGGTATGAACCATACATAAGTTGGAATACAGTAGATATTACAGCAATATGAATTTAGAATGAGTTCACAACAGTACCTAAGTGGTGATTTATTTTCTTATACCAACGGAGCTTACGAGTTTTCTGTTGAGTTTTGTGTTGTGAAGTTTTCAAGTTTTGGGTAAAGATTCGATGGACTATGAAATAAGGAGTGGCAAGATCCTAAGCTTGGGGGTGCCTTCCCAAGGTAATATTCAAGGACAACCAAGAGCCTAAGCTTGGGGATGCCCCGGATGGCATCCCCTCTTTCGTCTTTGTTCAACGGTAACTTTACTTGGAGCTATATTTTTATTCACCACATGATATGTGTTTTGCTTGGAGCGTCATTTTGTTTTATTTTGTTTTGCTTTCTGTTTGAATAATATCCCAAGATCTGAAATTCTTAAAGTTAGAGAGTCTTCACATAGTTGCACAATTATTCGACTACTCATTGATCTTCACTTATATCTTTCTGAGTAGTTTGTCATTTGCTCTAGTGCTTCACTTATATCTTTTTAGAGCACGGCGGTGGTTTTATTTTGAAGAAATTGATGAACTCTCATGCTTAAGTTATATTATTTTGAGAGTCTTAAACAGCATGGTAATTTGCTTAGGTTATGAATTTAGTCCTAATATGATGGGCATCCAAGAGGGATATAATAAAAACTTTCATATAAAGTGCATTGAATACTATGAGAAGTTTGATTCCTTATGATTGTTTTGAGATACGAGGATGGTGATATTAGAGTCATGCTAGTGGAGTAATTGTGAATTTGAGAAATACTTGTGTTGAGGTTTGTGATTCCCATAGCATGCACGTATGGTAACTGTTGTGTAACAAATTTGAAGCATGAGGTATCTCTTTGATTGTCCTCCTTATGTGTGGAGGTCGGGATCGCGCGATGGTTAACTCCTACCAACCCTTCCCCTAGGAGCATGCACATAGTGCTTGGTTTTGATGACTTGTAGATTTTTGCAATAAGTATGTGAGTTCTTTATGACTAATGTTGTGTCCATGGATTATACGCACTCTCACCCTTCCACCATTGCTAGCCTCTCTTGTATCGCGCGACTCTCGCTGGTACCATACACCCACCTTATACCTTCCTCAAAACAGCCATGATACCTACCTATTATGGCATTTCTATATCTGTTCCGAGATATATTGCCATGCAACTTTCCACCGTTCCGTTTATTATGACACGTTTCATCATTGTCATATTGCTTTGCATGATCATGTAGTTGACATCATATTTGTGGCAAAGCTACCATTCATAACTCATACATGTCACTCTTGAATCATTGCACATCCCGGTACACCGCCGGAGGCATTCATATAGAGTCATATTTTGTTCTAAGTATTGAGTTGTAAGTAAATAGAAGTGTGATGATCATCATTACTAGAGCATTGTCCCATGTGAGGAAAAAAGGCCAAAGAAGCCAATAAAAAAAAGAGGCCAAAAAAAGGAGAAGGCCCAAAAAACAAAAAAAAACAAAAAGGTGAGAGAAAAAGAGAGAAGGGGCAATGCTACTATCCTTTTACCACACTTGTGCTTCAAAGTAGCACCATGATCTTCATGATACAGAGTCTCCTATGTTGTCACTTTCATATACTAGTGGGATTTTTTCATTATAGAACTTGGCTTGTATATTCCAACGATGGGCTTCCTCAAATTCCCTAGGTATTCATGAGCAAGCAAGTTGGATGCACACCTACTTAGTTTCTTTTTGAGCTTTCATACACTTATAGCTCTAGTGCATCCGTTGCATGGCAATCCCTACTCACTCACATTGATATCTATTGATGGGCATTCTCCATAGCCCGTTGATACGCCTAGTTGATGTGAGACTATCTTCCTCCCTTTTGTCTTCTCCACAACCACCATTCTATTCCACCTATAGTGCTATGTCCACGGCTCACGCTCATGTATTACGTGGAAGTTGAAAAAGTTTGAGAATACTAAAGTATGAAACAATTGCTTGGCTGAAACCGGGTTGTGCATGATTTGAATATTTTGTGTGACGAAGATGGAGCATAGCCAAATTATATGATTTCGTAGGGATAAGCTTTCTTTGGTCATGTTATTTTGAGAAGACATGATTGCTTTATTAGTATGCTTGAAGTATTATTGTTCTTATGTCAATATTAAACTTTTGTTTTGAATCTTATGGATCTGAATATTCTTGCCACAATAGAGAAGATTACATTGATAAATATGCTAGGTAGCATTCCACATCAAAAATTCTGTTTTTATCATTTACCTACTCGAGGACGAGCATGAATTAAGCTTGGGGATGCTTGATACGTCTCCAACATTCTATAATTTTTGATGTATTCATGCCGTGTTTATAATATTTTTACATGATTTTGGTATGATTTGGTTAGAACTAACCTAGGCTGATGCTGTTTTCAGCAGAACTACCGTGGTGTTGTTTTTGTGCAGAAATAAAATTTATTGGAATGCGCTGAAAATCAACGGAGATTTTTTCTAGAAAATATAAAAAATACTGGAACAAAGACTTACCAGAGGGGAGTCCCGTGGGCCCCACGAGGGTGGAGGGCGCCCCCTAGGGCGCGCCCCTGCCTCGTGGACTCCCTGTGGGGCCCCCTGACTTGTTCTCGGCGCTAACCTCTCCTATAAATCCCCAAACCTCCAGAACATAACCTAGATTGGGAGTTCCGCCACTGCAAGCCTCTGTAGCCACCAAAAAACAATCGGAACCCTATTCCGGCACCCTGCCGGATGGGGGAATGATCACCGGTGGCCATCCTCATCATCCCAACACTCTCCATGATGAGGAGGGAGTAGTTCACTGATACGTCTCCGTCGTATCTATAATTTTTGATTGTTCCATGCCAATATTCTTCAACTTTCATATACTTTTGGCAACTTTTTATATTATTTTTGCGACTAACATATTGATCCAGTGCCAGTTCCTGTCTGTTGCATGTTTTATATTTCGCAGGAAACCCATATCAAACGGAATCCAAATGGGATAAAAATGGATGGAGAATTATTTTGGAATATTTGGGATTTTGCGGAGGAAGAATCAACGTGAAACGGTGTCCGAGGTGGCCACGAGATAGGGGGGCGCGCCTGGCACTCTCGTGGGCCACCAGTAAGGCGGTTGATGCTCTTCTTTTGCCACAAGAAAGCTAATTTTACGAGAAAAATCTGGGCGAAAGATTCACCCCAATCGGAGTTATGGATCTCCAGATATAAAGGAAACGGTGAACGGGAAGAAACAGAGAACACAGAAACAGGGAGATAGATGCAATCTCGGAGGGGCTCTCGCCCCTCCCAAGTCATGGGAGCCAAGGACCAGAGGGGAAACCCTTCTCCCATCTAAGGAGGAGGTCAATGAAGAAGAAGAAGGGGGCCTCTCTCCCCCTTGCTTCCAATGGCGCCGGAGTGCTGCCGGGGGCCATCATCATCACCGCGATCTTCACCAGCACCTCCGCCATCTTCACCAACATCTCCATCACCTTCCCCCTTCTATATTCAGTGGTCCACTCTCCTGCAACCCGCTATACCCTCTACTTGAACATGGTGCTTTATGCTTCATATTATTTTCCAATGATGTGTTGCCATCCTATGATGTCTGAGTAGATTTTTCGTTGTCCTACCGGTGATTGATGAATTGCTATGATTGGTTTGAGTTGCATGTTTTATTATTGGTGCTGTCCTATGGTGCCCCCCGTGTCGCGCAAGCGTAAGAGATTCCCGCTGTAGGGTTTGCAATATGTTTATGATTTTCTTATGGTGGGTTGCGTGAGTGACTGAAACACAAACCCGAGTAAGTAGGTTGTTGCGTATGGGATAAAGAGGACTTGATGCTTTAATGCTATAGTTGGGTTTTACCTTAATGAATTTTTAGTAGTTGCGGATGCTTGCTAGAGTTCCAATCATAAGTGCATATGATCCAAGTAGAGAAAGTATGTTAGCTTATGCCTCTCCCTCAAATAAAATTGCAATAGTGATTACCGGTCTAGTAACATAGTCAATTGCTTAGGAACACTTTCACAACTCCTACCACCACTTTTCCACACTCGCTTTATTTACTTTATTGCATCTTTATCTAAACATCCCCTAGTTTATATTTACGTGTTCTTTATTATCTTGTAAACCTATCCAACAACACCTTCAAAGTACTTCTAGTTTCATACTTGTTCTAGGTAAACTGAACATCAAGCATGCATAGAGTCGTATCAGTGGCCAATAGGACTTGAGAGAGTATTTGTTCTACCTTTAGCTCCTCGTTGGGTTCGACACTCTTACTTATCGAAAGAGGCTACAACTATCATGTATACTTGCGGGTCATCAAGACCTTTTTCTCGCGCCGTTGCCGGGGAGTCATAGCGTGGGGTGAATATTCTCGTGTGTGCTTGTTTGCTTTATCACTAAGTAATTTTTATTTGCTGTTCTTATTTGTTCTTTATATTTAGTCATGGATATGGAACACGAAATACCAAAAAAATTAGGTGTACTTGCTGCTCATGGAGATGGGGAACCTCCTAAAACCCTCGATGCTCGTTATGTTCAAGATATTATGTACCACTTTGATAATCCTGAGAAAACCCCACTCAATTATGTTATGGGACACACGTTGGATCAACGTGAATAATTTAGGTATTATCGCTTGACACAAAAAGGGAAACTATTATGGGATCAAATTCATTTATTGAAGTGGTATGCTAGGCAAGTATGCGTGAGATATGATTATACTTGCTGCTCTAGGATGAAGGCTCCACACCTTCCCTTTTCATGCAGATTTAATGATGATAAAACCTTGGCATCTTATGCTATTGGTATCTATGATTACTATGATGTGGAACAAATAGAAGAATTCGTTGCTTTTATGGGTGCTTATGAAATTGAATCTATGTTCAAAGAGTTTGAAAATATTTATGATGGTGTTGATAGATCTGAGAATTTTGCTATACTTAAATATTGTTATAAAAATTATGAATACAATTACAATATTAATGCATTTATTGAGAAAGTCTCCGCTGTCCAAGAAGAGACTAATATTTTGCAGGAAGCTATGGAAGAAGAAATTGATGAAACTGTGAGCCCATTGGATGAAAAAGATGATGAGGAGAGCGAAGAACAAAAGGAGGAAGAGCGGATTTATCACCCGTGCCCACCTTCTAATGAGAGTAACTCTTCAACTCATACATTGTTTAATTCCCCTTCGTGCTTACCGAAGGATGATTGCTATGATGATTGCTATGATCCCGTTGATTCTCTTGAAATATCCCTTTTTGATGATGCTTGCTATGCTTGTGGCCAAGATGCCAATATGAATTATGCTTATGGAGATGAACTTGTCATAGTTCCTTATGTTAAACATAAAATTTTTGCTATTGCACCCACGCATGATAGTCCTATTATCTTTTTGAATTCTCCCAACTACACTATATCGGAGAAGTTTGTGCTCATTAAGGATTACATTGATGGGTTGCCTTTTACCATTGCACATGATGATTTTGATGAATGTAATATGCATGTGCTTGCTGCTCCTACTTGCAATTATTATGAGAGAGGAACTATATATCCACCTCTCTATGTTTCCAATATGATAAAATTGCAAGAAACTGTTTATACTATGCATTGGCCTTTACTTGGTGTGCATGAATTGTTCTTTTATGACATGCCGATGCATAGGAAGAGAGTTAGACTTAGTTGTTGCATGATATATGTTACCTTGTGCTCACTACTAAATTACAAATCATTGTTAATTAAAATTGGCTTTGATATACCTTGGGATCCGGGTGGATCCATTACTTGAGCACTAAATGCCTAGCTTAATGGCATTAAAGAAAGCGCTGCCAGGGAGACAACCCGGAAGTTTTAGAGGGTCATTTATTTCTGTTGAGTGCTTTTATATAGTTTAAAAACAAAAAAAATAAAGAGGGGAACCTAATAACTTTTCAAAAAGGAAAGTGAAAGTGAGAAAGACAAGCATTGTTGAAGTGGGAGCTAGCCTTGAACTTTGTTCATGCTCACGGAAACTTTGTGAATCTTGATTACAGAAACTTTTCATCAAAAATAATTATCCCCTTATATAATTCCATTGTATTATAAAAATAATGTGCCAAGGTTTGCCTTTAGGATGTTTACAATGCTTGTTGGTTTGTACGGTGCAGGACAGAAACTTTGGCTGTAGTGCGCGAATTTACGTTTTTAACTGGAACGTGAAACGGTTCTAATTCCTTTTGCAATGTCTTTCTGTACAACTTGTTTATTTTTCCTAATTTTGGTAGAACTTTTGGGGTACAGAAGTATGGTGAATGTTCAGATTGCTACAGACTGTTCTATTTTTGACAGATTCTGTTTTTGATGCATAGTTTGCTTGTTTTGATGAATCTATCAATTTATATCAGTGGATTTAAGTCATGAAAAAGCTATATTACAGTAGACACAATGCGAAAACAAAATATGAATTGGTTTTCTACAGTACTTAGAGTGGTGATTTGCTTTATTATACTAACGGATCTTACCGAGTTTTCTGTTGAAGTTTTGTGTGGATGAAGTGTCTAATCGAGGATGTCTCGATATGAGGAAAAGGAAGAGAGGCACCCCAAGTAAATATTCAAGGAGACTCAAGCGTATAAGCTTGGGGCTGCCCCGGAAGGCATCCCCTCTTTCTTCAACAAGTATCATTATGTTTTCGGATTCGTTTCGTTCGTGCATTATGTGCAGGTCTTGGAGCTTCTTTTGCATTTAGTTTTCATTTTTCTTTAATGCGCCATGCTGGTATGAGATAGTCCTTGGTTGATTTATAGAATGCTCATTGCACTTCACTTATATCTTTTGAGTGTGGCTTTATAGAACGCTTCATGTGCTTCACTTATATCATTTGAAGTTTGGATTGCCCGTTTCCCTTTACATAGAAAACCGCCATTTGTAGAATGATCTTTTGCTTCACTTATATTTATTAGAGCGTGGGCATATCTTTTGTAGAAAGAATTAAACTCTCTTGCTTCACTTATATCAATTTAGAGAGATGACAGGAATTGGTTATTCACATGGTTAGTCATAAAATCCTACATAAACTTGTAGATCGCTGAATATGATATGTTTGATCCTTGCAATAGTTTTGCGATATAAAGATGGTGATATTAGAGTCATGATAGTGGGTGGTTGTGGATTGTAGAGACACTTGTGTTGAGGTTTGCAAGTCCCATAGCATGCACGTATGGTTACCGTTGTGTGACAAATTTGAAGCATGGGGTGTTTCTTTGATTGTCTTCCTTATGAGTGGCGGTCGGGGACGAACGATGGTCTTTTCCTACCAATCTATCCCCCTAGGGGCATGCATAGTAGTACTTTGCTTCGAGGGCTAATAAACTTTTGCAATAAGTATATAAGTTCTTTATGACTAATGTGAGTCCATGGATTATACGCACATTTACCTTTCCATCATTGCTAGCCTCTTCGGTACCGTGCATTGCCCTTTCTCACCTCGAGAGTCGGTGCAAACTTCACCGGTGCATCCAAACCCCGTGATATGATATGCTCTATCACACATAAGCCTCATTATATCTTCCTCAAAACAGCGACCATACCTACGTATCATGGCATTTCCATAGCCATTCCGAGATACATTGCCATGCAACTTCCATCATCATCATATACATGACTTGAGCATTTATTGTCATATTGCTTTGCATGATCGTAAGATAGCTAGCATGATGTTTTCATGGCTTGCCCGTTTTTTGATGTCATTGCTACGCTGGATCATTGCACATCCCGGTACACCGCCGGAAGCATTCATATAGAGTCATATCTTTGTTCTAGTATCGAGTTGTAATATCGAGTTGTAAGTAAATAAAAGTGTGATGATCATCATTATAGAGCATTGCCCCATGAAAAAAAGAAAAAAAAGGAAAGGCCAAAGAAGCCTAAATAAAAAAGGAGGCCAAAGAAGCCCACCGAAAAAAAGAAAAAAGAAAAAAAAGAAAAAAAGGGGCAATGTTACTATCCTTTTTCACACTTGTGCTTCAAAGTAGCACCATGTTCTTCATATAGATTGTGTCATATGTTGTCACTTTCATATACTAGTGGGAATTTTCATTATAGAACTTGGCTTGTATATTCCAACGATGGGCTTCCTCAAATGCCCTAGGTCTTCATGAACAAGCAAGTTGGATGCACACCCACTTAGTTTCTTTTGTTGAGATTTCATACATTTATAACTCTTAGTGCATCCATTGCATGGCAATCCCTACTCCTCACATTGACGTCAATTGATGGGCATCTCCATAGCCCCTTGATTAGCCATGTCGATGTGAGACTTTCTCCCTTTTTGTCTTCTCCACATAACCTCCATCATTATATTCTATTCCACCTATAGTGTTATATCCATGGCTTGCACTCATGTATTGCGTGAGGGTTGAAAAAGTTGAAGCGCGTTAAAAAGTATCAACCAATTGCTCGGCTTGTCATCGGGGTTGTGCATGATGGGAGCATTTTGTGTGACGAAAATGAAGCATGGCCAAACCATATGATTTTGTAGGGATAAGCTTGCTTTGGCCTTGTTGTTTTGAAAAGACATGATTGCTTTATTGGTATGCTCGAAGTATTATTGTTTTTATGTCAAATGATAGACTATTGCTTTGAATCACTCGTGTCTTATTATTCATGCCATGATTAGACATATGACCAAGATTATGCTAGGTAGCATTCCACATAAAAAATTATCTTTCTTATCATTTACCTACTCGAGGACGAGCAGGAATTAAGCTTGGGGATGCTGATACGTCTTCGTCGTATCTATAATTTTTGGTTGTTCCATGCCAATATTCTTCAACTTTCATATACTTTTGACAACTTTTTATATTATTTTTGGGACTAACATATTGATCCAGTGCCCAGTGCCAGTTCATGTCTGTTGCATGTTTTATGTTTCGCAGGAAACCCATATCAAACGGAATCCAAACGGGGTAAAAACGGACGGAGAATTATTTTGGAACATTTGGGATTTTTTGGAGGAAGAGTCAATGTGAAACGGTGTCCGAGGTGGCCACGAGACAGGGGGCGCGCCCACCCCCCCTAGGCACGCCTGGCACTCTCGTGGGCCACCCGTAAGGCGGTTGATGATCTTCTTTGCCGCAAGAAAGCTAATTTTACGAGAAAAATCTGGGCGAAAGATTCAACCCAATCGGAGTTATGGATCTCTAGATATAAAGGAAACAGTGAAGGGGTGGAAACAGAGAACGCAAAAACAGAGAGATAGATCCAATCTCGGAGGGGGATCTCGCCCCTCCCAAGTCATGGGAGCCAAGGACCAGAGGGGAAACCCTTCTCCCATCTAGGGAGGAGGTCAAGGAAGAAGAAGAAGAAGGGGCCCTCTCTCCCCCTTGCTTCCGGTGGCGCCAGAGCGCTGCCGGGGGCCATCATCATCACCTCGATCTTCACCAACACCTCCACCATCTTCACCAACATATCCATCACCTTCCCCCTTCTATATTCAGCGGTCCACTCTCCCGCAACCCGCTGTACCCTCTACTTGAACATGGTGCTTTGTGCTTCATATTATTTTCCAATGATGTGTTGCCATCCTATGATGTCTGAGTAGATTTTTCGTTGTCCTATTGGTGATTGATGAATTGCTATGATTGGTTTGAGTTGCATGTTTTTTTATTGGTGCTGTCCTATGGTGCCCTACGTGTCGCGCAAGCATGATGGATTCCCATTGTAGGGTTTGCAATATGTTTATGATTTGCTTATGGTGGGTTGCGTGAGTGACTGAAACACAAACCCGAGTAAGTAGGTTGTTGTGTATGGGATAAAGAGGACTTGATGCTTTAATGCTATGGTTGGGTTTTACCTTATTGAATCTTTAGTAGTTGCAGATGCTTGCTAGAGTTCCAATCATAAGTGCATATGATCCAAATAGAGAAAGTATGTTAGCTTATGCCTCTCCCTAAAATAAAATTGCAATAGTGATTACCGGTCTAGTAACATAGTCAATTGCTTAAGGACACTTTCACAACTCCTACCACCACTTTTCTACACTCGCTTTATTTACTTTATTGCATCTTTATCTAAACAGCCCCTAGTTTATATTTACGTGTTCTTTATTATCTTACAAACCTATCCAACAACACCTTCAAAGTACTTCTAGTTTCATACTTGTTCTAGGTAAAGTGAACGTCAAGCGTTTGTAGAGTCGTATCAGTGGCCGATAGTACTTGAGAGAGTATTTGTTCTACCTTTAGCTCCTCGTTGGGTTCGACACTCTTACTTATCGAAAGAGGCTACAACTATCCCGTATAATTGCGGGTCATCATTCACCCTCGGGGCTGAGGGTATGCACCAGTAGCTATGTGTTTGATCTCTCTCTCTCTCTCTCTCTCTCTCTCTCTCTCTCTCGTGTTCTTGATATGGCACGATCTTGATGTATCGTGAGCTTTGATATTATAGTTGGACTTATGATGTTTCTCCCCCTCTACCTTCTTGTAATGGATTGAGTTCTCCCTTTGAAGTTATGTTATCGGATTGAGTCTTTAAGGATTTGGGAACACTTGATGTATGTCTTGCATGTTCTTATCTGTAGTGACAATGGGATATTCACGTGATCTACTTGATGTATGTTTTGGTGATCAACTTGCGGGTTCAATGACCTTGTGAACTTATGCATAGGGGTTGGCACACGTTTTCGTCTTGACTCTCCGGTGGAAACTTCGGGGCACTCTTTGAAGTTCTTTGTGTTGGTTTGAATAGATGAATCTGAGATTATGTGATGCATGTCGTATAATCAAGCCCACGGATACTTGAGGTGACATTTGAGTATCTAGGTGACATTAGGGTTTTGGTTGATGTGTGTCTTAAGGTGTTATTTTACTACGAACTCTTGGGATGTTTGTGACACTTATAGGAATAGCCCAATGGATTGATAGGAAAGAATAACTTTTAGGTGGTTTCGTACCCTACAATAATCTCTTCGTTGGTTCTCCGCTATTAGTGACTTTGGAGTGACTCTTTGTTGCACACTGAGGGATTTTTATATGATCTAATTATGTTATTATTGTTGAAGAACTTGCACTAGTGAAAGTATGAACCCTAGGCCTTGTTTCGAAGCATTGCAATACCGTTTTTGTTCACTTTTGTTACTTGCTACCTTACTGTTTTTATATTCTCATATTACAAAAACCTATATCTACCATCCATACTGCACTTGTATCACCATCTCTTCGCCGAACTAGTGCACATATACAATTTACAATTGTATTGGGTGTGTTGGGGACACAAGAGACTCTTTTTTATTTGGTTGCAGGGTTGTTTGAGAGGGACCATCTTCATCCTACGCCTCCCACGGATTGATAAACCTTAGGTCATCCACTTGAGGGAAATTTGTTACTGTCCTACAAACCTCTGCACTTGGAGGCCCAACAACGTCTACAAGAAGAAGATTGTGTACTAGACATCATGGAGTAAAAAATATTTTGCAAGTAACCAAGACAGGGTTTGAGGGGAAATATTTGGGACTGCCCACTCCGGACGTCCGAATGTCAAAAGGAAAGTTTCAGAACCTGCAAGTAAAACTATCAAATTGATTGTTTGCTTATGATGGTCACCCTACTCATGCGGGCAAAGAAGTGTTAATCCGTGTTGTTGCTCAATCAATCCCTACATATATTATGAGTGTGTTCAAGCTTCCGCTGGAGGTATGTGATGATCTAAACCGCATGGTTAGGAACTATTTTTGGGGTGCAGAGAAAGAGAAGAGAAAACACATTGGTATGCATGGGAGAAAATGACCAGGCCAAGGAAACAAGGCGGCCTTGGTTTTAAAGACTTCCGTCTATTCAACCAAGCGCTCCTTGCTCGTCAGGCATGGCGAATACTAGAGTTCCCTAACAGTTTATGCTCGAGGCTCTTTAAAGCTAAGTATTTCTCAAATGGGTGCTTACCGGATACGGTATTCACTAGCAACCCATCACCTACATGGCAGGCCATTGCCCGTGGTCTCGATCTTCTAAAAAAAGGCATGGTATGGAGAATCAGAAATGGCCAAAATGTACGCATATGGAGAGATCGATGGATCGCACGCGAGCCAACTGGACGCTTGATTGCACTGCGTGGGAGGTGCCGCCTAAAGTGGGCCTCAGAGCTACTGAATATCCATGGTAATTGGGACTTTGACAAAATAAATCAGTTTTTTCTCTCGGTCGACATTGTTGAAATCCAGAAAATAAAACCATTTGCTCGTCTAGATGAAGATTTTGTTGCTTGGGCGCTCGAGAAAAGTGGAGTCTTTACTGTACGTAGTGCGTATAAATTGGCTAGTGATGAATGCTCAAATTCTAGAGAGGTTCCTACTAGTTCTCGACCGGATGGAACAAGAGAAGCATGGAACTTTATATGGCGAAGTACTGTACCACCATAGGTTCAGTCTTTTGCTTGGAAATTAGCTACTGATTCACTAGCAAATTGGACAAATAAAGTGAAAAGGAACTTGGATGTCTCAGGAACATGCCCTGTCTGTGGGACGGAGGAGGAGGACTCTTTCTATGTTTTTTGCACTTGTAACCATGTTGTGATCTTATGGAAGGCCATGGCAAAGGAATGGACATTGCTGGACCGACTAAGCATTGTACGTGTTGGTCGAGATTGGTTCCTTCATCTCCTATCGAACATGCATGAGGAGGAGAGAGCTAGGATCATGATGCTCTTTTGGCGAATCTGGTATGTGCGTAACGAAATTGTGCATACAAAACAACCACCGCCCGTGGAAGTTTCTGTGCGCTTCCTGGCCAGCTATCTGTCCTGCTTAAACTCCATTCACATATGCTCTAGTGAAAGGAAAAAAGGACAGCTGCATGTTTTCAGATTCCCGATCAGGACACATACATAATTGATGAAGTGGGGGGCTCTTGGTCCGCTCCAGCTGTGGGCAGAGTCAAAGTCAACACAGATGCTTTGGTTCTGGGCTCTACTACGGGAGCCAAAATGATCCTAAGGGATCAGGAGGGAGAAATTGTTTTCAGTGCTTGCAGATTTCTCTATGCATGTGATGATGTTTTGGAGGCAGAGTTACTTGCAATAAGGGAAGGAATTTATTTGGCCCTTCAGTGGAGTATCTTACCAATAGATGTGGAGTCTGATTGTTTAGAAGCTATCAATATGATTAAGAGAGGTATTAGCAACACATCTAAATATGCTTTCATCATTAGAGAGATCATTAGTAGTATGGGAGAGAGGAATTCTTGCATTGCTCATATTCGCCGGAGCTATAATAGGGTTAGTCATGCCTTGGCAATTTTTGGTAGGTTGCAACACCGAACTTTGGTTTGGCTAGGCTCCGGTACGGAAGATGTTTTGGTACTTTTGGAACGATTAATCTCTGATATTTTGAGTGAAAGAATTCTTTCGCAAAAAAACACCTTAATGTTCCTAGTCCTAAATCTTCCATGGTATGGTGAGGGTGACTGAGGGCCAAATGGTGTTGTCGAGGCCCGGCGGGGTCACAATATACCAAATGAAAGAAATGTCGGTGTGTGTGCTGGTGTGTGTGTGTGTGGGGGGGGGGGGGGGGGGGGTTGTCCAGACGGTTGCAGAAGAGTGGTTGTTTGATTTGTTTGTGAGAATGAAATATGCCTACCATGTTCCTTCCTGGTGAGAAAATGGTAAGCTCCAGCTCAACCAAGCATGATCATGTTGCGATCGTCGAAGCCTAACATCGTATCACACATGAAGGTGTTGGTGTATATTTCTTCACAAATACCAATTGTCACTAACCAAATTTATTTGGTTATCTTCCAGCCATTTTTGGGTCGTCTTATGATGATTGAGATATGACCAGTGTAGGTTGGTGATGTTGAGCTTTTTGTGTTTCTGTATTTTGACATGGCCTAGTTTTCTTTTTTGCGCTTTAATTCATTGCTATTGATCCCTACCCCTCGTTATGTGAACATGCCTTTAGCCGTGCACATACCTCTGCAATTTCTCCCGGTAATTATGACTAGATGATGAGCATAGACGATGGTGTGATTCGGGGCCACCAAAAAATCACACGAAAATATCCTTAATTTTGCACCCTTCTCAAATCCCTTTAGGGTTAATCGTTTATAACTTCCAACCAGTATACAAGATAAACATATTTAACATTTACTTAGATCATATGTCCATTAACCCACTATCGCGCCTAGACTTGCATGACCCTAATCAGCAATGGATGAATGTATCATGAATATGAGTGTTAACAAAGACAAGTACAAATGTCATCGACTATGCAAGGTCAACCATGCATTGTTTGATAGGTACCGCATGGTCAACTTGGTGAGGTCAACCTCGCCCACTTTGATGGGTATCAGTGAGATCTACTAGACAAAGTCACACTAACCTCTTTCATAGGTATCAACAAGATCGAGTAGGTGAGGTCGAGCCTGCCCTATATAACAAGTATCAACAAGACTGGTTAGGCAAGAATGGCTAGCCTGTCAAAGGAACCATCACCATCTGCCCAAGTTGGAGCTCTCAAGGAACTAGAAGGCCCTAAGATGATGAGGATATGCTGAAAATACCATACTAGGGTTTGGGATACTAATGAAATGGTGTTAAAGCCCTATGGTGCGTGGTTCCTATTGAGAAGGTGTGCAAAGCCATGTGAGGTCAAAAGTGTAATATTATAATGATCCTTTGCATGGAAGTCACCTTCTTCAACAAGGAGATAAATCCAATTTATAATAGTTGTTTATGCTATGAATGAACCAAAAACTTCTTTCTCTCTCCACATCATCGATGTTTACCCGCAAGGTTTCAAGTCGCTAGTCAGATCGAGATGAGAAAGTTCTCAAATGCCCTCTATGAAGGCACAAATTGTAAGGGGTGGAGGGGGGGGGGTCTCTACTTTGTTGTCCGAAGGAGTAGACGATAACACAAACCGAGCACAAGGGTTAAAATTAATGGATTGTTTTCTGGAAGTTATAGTCATTTCATATAATTTAATAATTATTTAAAAATGCATATGGTTAAACTTCACATAGATTTTTTGATATAAAACAAGCAATATACATACCAATATGGAGGTTACAAATGAGTCACAAATCATAGTCAATACATGTACCTTTTTATGGATACATATGCATCTACATAAAAATGGTTTTGGAGAACTTTATTTGGATATTGGACTCAGAATTGTATTGGACCTGACCTTCGTGATTAATATTTCTTATTCCATGTATTTCTTGAACCAGCCGAGCATTAGGGCAAGAGCTTGTTCAGCTGTTCTAACTGCAAATGGGTCGGTGCTATTGTATCCACAAGCAAAGCCATGTGCAACTCCTGGAAAGATCTTGCCGAAGTAAGGTACCTACAATAAGCAAGCATATGAGGCTAGCTAGCTTGTGGGTAAAAGGCTTCCGGTAAGCTCTATGAATACACCATTGTGGTGAGTCTTGCGTAAAAAGGGTACATAGTTGGTTAAGTCAAACACCGTTTTTGTAGTTCTACATTTGTCTCATCTACTTGTCCAAGAATTTGTGCCACGTTAAACTTTGTACAATGATTATATATCAGTTTTTGTTACTAAAAGTATATGTTAGCACCTCTGTATGTAAATTAAAGTTTATATTAAGTATCATCATTAGCACTCACAAAAATAAAAAAATGTGAAATGATAGGAAATAGAGTGAGTAATTGCATGCACTGAGATTTATCCTCCAACTATGTCGTGAAGTATGAGCTCTTATTCGATAAATGCAGTTGCATTTCTTGCGCGATCATGCTAACATGTGAAATGTGTGCCAATTGTACTCACTATGATGTTCTAAATCAAACATTATACTTTAGCAAATTACATTTAAAATTTGGAATGGCAGTGCCATTAGAGCTATATAAAAGAATTCGGTATCAAGTGTCAACGTATCTGATACTAACTCACCTTATCACTTCTTTTACGAAGGGCATGCAAAAACTGATATATGAACTTCTGTGGTGTAGTTGTGTCATTTTGAGCTCCAAGGATCTCAATGGGGCACTTGACCTCTGAGTTCCACACGTAAATTTAAAATAAGAAGAGGGATTCACACCGAAACCAGCCACCATAGTAGTAGAAACAAATGGTCACCTCTCATATCATCAACAACGATGGATGAAGGATGGGAGATGACAATTGCCTTCACCTCGTCCATTTTTGCTATCTCCACTGCAAACTTTCCTATTAGCTCATTGGGACAATAAAAATAACCATGTTATGTTTATAGTTGTATAACAGAAGAATTTATATTGATTGTATTGCCACTGTTGCAATAATGTGTACTGATTTAACTAACCACCCCAACAGTATCCCCCAACTCCAATAATAGATTTTCGCTCTTTTTTCAAGGTCGCAAAAATTGGTTTGGCATCTCGAGCGGCTTTTACCTGTAAGATAAACCGAGTAAATAATATATCAATTTACGAAGTATTCTCTATAACACAGTAGATCATTTTTTTGAATAGTCCACAATGAAACTTCAACATAAATATACCTAAAATCTTTTGGACCATACCACTTTGACAATAGTATGTTTCGAGGTATTTTAGAGAAAAAATCAAGGAAAGTTGAAAACTATAAAAATCAGAGCAAAGTTATTGTTGAAATGTATTACCGGAGAGTGATCATCTATCCACTGTGTGATGTTTACACTTGGGTCACCCGTGTAAGGTTTCCCATTGAAGAAATCAGGCACCACAACGTAGTATCCAGCTTCAGCAACTTTGTCGGCTGCCTGCCTTCCTTGTCATGTAGAAACATTATGCACAACCATGCATGATTATAATTCAGACACGATGATACAGGGTTAAAGAAGTTAATGTTCACCCATGACACTCAATGTTTTCTTATGTCACTTTGTTTTTCCACATAGTATATAAATGACAGAGGTACTATCTTGCTTTGCTTTTTATGACTCTCTCTCTCTCTCTCTCTCTCTCTCTCTCTCTCTCTCTCTCTATACATAAATATATGTCTTTTTAGAGATTTCAATATAGACTACATACGGATGTATATAAACAAATTTTACAGTGTGGATTCATTCATTTTGCTTTATACGTATGTAGTTTATATTGAAATCTCTAAAAGGACTTATATTTAGAAACAGATGGAGTAGAAAGAAAAAGTTGTTGTTTAGTCTCATCACTGTTTGTAAAAAAATCTGTGCAACTAATTTCACAGTAGAACATATTTTCTCACATTTGAGCATGCGGCTCCCAGGAACGTGCCCATAGGCAACACAAAAGAACATATATGCTGGATGAAACACATATGACTAAAACCACCCATTACATCACGCCATGCATCTGGGAAACAAGAATAGTTATAATTATAGCTATTGGTCAATATAAGATTAAATATCTTAAGACTGGCCACAGTGGGAACTTCAAAAGTAACATCGGGTTCAACTCAACAAAATTGCATATGTGGCAATGAGTTAATATGGAGAGAGAGGTAAATTGAGTAACTTATCTAGTTACCGTAACATCACATAACCTAAGACAATATGAGTCTTTTTTTTGAAAAGGAGGATGACCCCCAACCTCTTCATCAGTTGATGCATGTAACCATAGACAATATGAGTCTATAGCCTAATAAATGAAACTTTGCATGACACCACACATATGAAGATAGTAACATAGCCTAGGGTAGCGTATACGTTACTAGTGTAAGTTACTCTCCACTATGGCTTGTCTAAACGGGAGCTTGCAATATACGAGAAAATATGTGATATACTCTTAAATGCACTTATAGTATGGAGCGGGAGGGAGTAAATTAGTAGTGGTTCTAAAGTCTCTCTCTTAAAGATAACTACAGATGTTTGACAAGAATTTGCTATGTTTCTTTTTATTTTTCCATTAATTAAAAATGAGAGAAATATGCATGGCGTGATGTTAGTGGGTCTGCTTTTTGAAAAAAAAAATGGCAACTGCTTTTTGGAGTTGTTAGTGAGTCGCTTTCACTTCAAGAGTAATTTATGACCTTGTACTTACCTGGTGTAGAGATCGAAGGTGATGAACCTTCTTCCGAAAGAATATATCGTTTTTTGAAGAAAAAAATACGTAGATCAAATGACAGCGAGTGCAACGGGAGAAGATGGTCGAACCTCAGCAATGGCGCTTCGAATCCTGAAGAAATCAAAATGCAACAGCCATATTCATAGGCAAGTAAGTATATGCCGTTTTCATCGCAGACAAAGAAGGGTATAAGCTGTTTCGTTTTCCACATACATACATACTACTCCCTCTGTAAACTAATATAAAAGTGTTTAGATCACTAAAATAGTGTTCTAAACGCTCTTATATTAGTTTACAGAGGGAGTACTGTCGAAGCACATCTCCCATATACAGTTTAATCAAATCAAATCAACTAACCGAAGATGTCGGAGGCCAGGACGATGGCCCGGTCGGAGTGGACAGGGCCGGTGACGTAGGCCCTGAAGCCGGACAGGTCATCGACGACCTTTCCCGCCTGGGCTCCGGCGGCGGTCAGGTCCGGCGGGTTGTCCAGGCACTGCAAGTGCAGAGGAGCGGAGGTGGCTCCGCCGGCGAGCGCGGCGAGGCAGATGAGGGAAGTGTACAACAACTCCAGAGCCATGGCACTCTGGTACGCTCTGTTCTCCTTGCTTCAGTGCGTTTCGCCGTGCGCTTATATAGACTGTACTGGGGTGGGGTTTTGCTGCTTAATTTGCAGCGGTAGGTGGCATGGACAAAAGGCTCCCTCCACCTTGCCGTTTTGCTTGTTATTTTTTTCCTTATCTTTTGATGCGTGTTGTTCTCTGTCGAGGCACATCATCTTCTTCTATTTAACCCATGCGGCTGCTAAATGATTACGGAGGATAAACAAGGGTTGCCATCGTTCGTTTTCTTAATCATCATTGTTCTTGCCTTTAATTGACCTGACCCAGGGCTGCTAAACGAATACGATGCTGGGTAACGTCACGTGTGTGCCGTCCCTTTGTAAGAAAATGGATATGACCGTGGTCGACAAAGTAACAAACAGTTCGAGAGAACTGCCGGCATTGACAAAATAATGCTTCAACCAAAATATTCCCTCCGTTTCATAATACGTGTCGTGACTTTAATTTGAATTAGCTTTTACATATTGAGAGAGCAAAGAGAGCTAACGATGAGGCAATAGTTCTGCCAAAAAATAAGCTCTCCTCTCCCTGGGTCGTCCCCGCACAGCGACCGGGGGGGGGGGGGGGGGGGGGGGACCCTAGCGCCGCCAAGCCCTCGGCTCCCTCTCCCACCTCTCCTGCCCGCCGCCAGGCAAAGTCGGTGGCGGCGGGATCTCTCCTCCCCGCAGCGGCCGGACCTGGCGCGGGTGGCGTTCGGCGGCGGTTGGCGGCGGGGCGCACCGGCGAGGACTCGGGGGGCGACGGCAGGACCTGCATCCCCTGGTGGTCGCGTGGGGGGGTGGGGGTGTTCGGGGCGCTCCTATGGTGGTCGGTGGTCGATCTGTTTCAGATCTGACCGCCGGTGCCTCGGGCTGCGTGGTTATCTCGGGGCGGTGGCCTCGATCGGTGGCGTGCGGTGCGGCCTGCCTGGCGGGCGGCACCTTTGGGTGCAGATGGGGGGCCTTCCACGGCTGAGTGGGCGACGTGGAGGCGGCGGTGCTACGGCGGCTCCTCGATGGCCGACCGGAGTTCCATGGGAGGCGTCATCTCCGACTCGATATACTCCGGTTCGTGCTGACTACAGTAGCGACTACGGTCGACGCCAATACTGCCTGGACGGATCTGGCGGGTGGGCATGGATCCGGGGGAAACTCCAGGCCGGCATGGCGGCCGCACCATAGTCGACGCCCTCGGCGCCGATTCCCTTCCTGGAGGCTTCGGTGTGGATCATACACCCCTCACCTCTGCCATGAGCGCAGGCGAAAACCTTTGTTCCTCTGTTTGGGAGACGATGGCACTTTGGTGTCGTGTTCCTTCCCGAAGGCGTCGGCTGGGGACTGCTCAGGGTGGTGGAGTTGCCGGTAGTTTAGAGTCGACACGATATGACATGTAGGTGGAGCGGTGTGGCATCGAACGTATCGTCGACGGTGGGTCTAGGCGGCATGGCGTAGTGGAGACTCGGTGTCTGATGCGCGGAGATGGACTCACGCAGGAAGAGGAAGCTGTCTGGCGTCATGGTGGCGTTGATAGCAGAGAGGTATGGTAAGCTCGATGCATCAGTTCTGCTCTGAGGATGGACCGATGGAAGATGGAGGTGACGATCCTTGCAGCGTGTGGTGCTTACCGGTAGTGCATCAGGCCGGTGTGGGACCCAATGCAAGTAGTGGCTTGGATGGGACACCCGGCTTTAGATGTTAGGTTTTGGTGCAATGTCTGTTTGGTATTAGACCCGGACATTCGGCACACCTTCATCAAGGAGATAGGAGTAGCAACGGCGTTGCTAAGATGGTGGCTTCAGGCTTATTGATGCATCACCTTATATGGTCTTTATGAATAATTAATAATATGGCTGCATGCATCATCCAGATGCATAGACTGGGGGTACATTGTCCTTTTCCAACAAAAGAAATAGTTCTGCCAAAATAGCTTCTCTGGTTTAACTGAAACATTAAGATTAGAGCTTACATATGGTTGATCTCAGTTTGGTTTATATTAGATAAATCAGTTCTCTCTCTGAAAATTGTACTAAAGTTACGTTAATTAATTTGGAAAGTAGCAAAAAAGACGACTTACTATTCCTGTAAAATCTAGTCATGTACTCCAAGATCATTTACAACATCCAGAGGATAATTGTACTCCGTCAAAAGGAGTACAATTTACAATATCTTTAAAAAGACAACTGTAGCATGAATGCCTCGAAGATCATTTACAGCATCCTTCAACTATTCAATGTCGAAACCTGAAACTAAACGAAGGACGGGCAGTTATAGCACAGATTCAATGCCACAGCGTTCGAAGATAAAAGTGATGCTTTTGTGCTTGATCATCTGCAGCATGGCCTTTTTCGCTCCTGCGTTCACAATCTCCACACCAATGAGGACAGAAGCCGTGTCTACTAGCTGGCCTCTGTCGTAAATATTAAAGGTTTTGGCGATGCAAAACCTCTTGACCCCATGTACATCATGTTGTACAATGGTGCTATCTTAGGAGTGCCATGTAGGATAAATGATAAGGTGGAGAAAAGAGAACTCATAAGAAAAGTCTTTCTTCTCTTATTTAAGAGAAGACAAGAGATGATCTCTTAACACAATATGTCTCACCACATTTTTAGGAATGACTAGTTATTGAAGATAAGGCTAAGAGATGACCCATTATAGACTCTTTTTTTTGTCATATCTAAATTACATGCAAGACTTAAGATAAGACTACCTTATCAATCATTGTACATGCCCTAAACCAATGACCAGTCCTCCGGAGGGCTGAAGCCTCCACACTCGTGCATCACCTTGGGAGCATTGTCCAGAGAGGAGAGGTCGACAGCGCCGAGCTTCTGCAGGTCTTCGCCGAGGAAGCCGAACCAGAGGCCGTCAAGCTCCGGGACGCGCAGAGCGCGGCCGGAGAAGGGCAGCGACCAGCGGCCAACGTTGGTCCACTCGTGCGTGGACGTGTCGAAGCAGTAGGTGCCGAAGCCACCGTCACGGGGGACCGATGAGATGCAGATGGTCTTGCCGTCCTGAAGCAGCGTGTATGTTAGAGTTGTGTCGAATATAGCGTACAAGGTAGGTTATAGTTGGACTTGTAGTTGTATTGTGTTTACATAGGATATGTAGTCGTGTCCAAGTAGGACACTTGTATTCCAGGCCTCTATATATAGCGGGATAGACACACAATGTAACCTATGCCAGCATAATAGCACAAGCGCGCAAGGAGGAGCCGGCGACGTGTGCTGGCGCCCGGGTGGCCAGTGTGCGATATTGTGACGGTGTCATGGGAAGGAGCGCCCATAGTCAGGCCCCGGAGATGTAGCCATATCGGTGAACCTCGTTAACAAATATCGGTGTCGTGCTCGTGTGATTGCTTGGTCCTCGAATGATCAACAGTATGCCTCGGATTTATTCTAACAAGTGGTATCAGAGCTAGGTTGTTTGAAGGTTAAGGACTGTTGATCTAGAGAGGCGCTTTGCAAGAAGATCGTCGAATTGGATCGCGGTGCCGGACAATTGCGATAGAGCGGATCGTTGTCACACGGTACGTACTTCCGTGTTCGATCAGGGCAGTCGCTAATGGTAGCAGCGAATCAAAGACGACGGATAGAAAGCGCGTGGAAGCAAGAACCGTTCGGCAGTAGGAATCGCAAGCAGTGCGGCGGCATAGCGGACGCGTGGGGGCGGCAGTGTGGAATCGAAGGCAGCTGCAGGCCAAACGGGGGCGCGGCGAAGCGCTGGCCCAGCTAGGCTGGCCAAGGCCGCAAGGCCCGTGGCGCGAGGCAGCTGCTGGCTGCACGTAGCCAGCGGGGCGTTGCCCAGTCGTTCGCGTATACGTGCAGGTATTGACTTGTGCGTGAGTATTGCTGCTGAATATGCAAGGCAAGTTGAGATTTGTTTGAGACAAAAAAAAGAAGCAACCAGGATCACGCGTGTGTGCACGGGAGCAGTTTAGAGGGGTCATGTTCTGCTAGGAGGTGCACGGAGAAGCAACAAGCAAATAGTGACTGGAAAAAAGAAGATTTGTGCAGTTTGCATGGAAGTTTTTTCTGGGTCGGTTTGCTAAGATGGCTTGGAACACGTGGACAGGCTGCGGAGACGCGCGGATAAGTGCATCATGCAGGGTCATGCATACACATGGCGTCTAAGACATGCACAAATGTGCGGGTGGACACGACACAGGGTGGAGCATGGTTGCAGTCGGATATATATGTTCGGCTGGGTCGAACTAGATAGTCTGACGGATCGACGCAAGTCGGTTGGTACAGAAGACGGTGGTGGAATCGGCGACGGCGACATAGGAGCGTGATGCTGATGGTGATCGACTTCTGGGGCGTGGAAACACGTGGCACATGCCTGAGTGCTTGTGTGACTTCGACAAGGCTATGGCGCGGGATTGATTCAAGACGGCGCACGCATGAGAGCTTGAAGTCGACGAGGCGCGGGGTGGCACGTACAACCACCATGGAGTCATGTTGAAGGTGGAGCTGGATTGAGGGGCTACGGCGTAAGTGCACAGAGAGTCAAAGCCTATTCAGCGGCGGGGAAAAGCGAGGGACACGTAGTTCGTACTGGAGCCCGGTGGTCTGATGGAATCGTGAAACTCGTCATCGGTCGGTGTCTCGGTGATGATCGGTGGTACTCTGCAGCGGGGGTTGAGTGGTGTGGTTTTGCGACCCTTGAGACTCGACCGGGGTAGTGGAGGCTCAACGCGATAATAGCGGCGAGGCGTGCGGTATGCACGGGCATGGAGACGGGCCAGGGCTCTGGTGGTCATACATGTGGTGAGGCAACTACGAATTTGACTCGGGATGACTACAAGCAACGGTGAAATTCTTTCAAGTTTCAGACAGGCGGTCAAGAAAGAAGCGGTGATGTTGAGTTCAGGTAACTCTTATGTGTGACACCCAATATGTGAGTTGTTCACTTTCATGCAGGTCAGTGATCGGTGTGTGATGGCGTTGACGGATACTCTGAAAGTTGGGAGAACAAACTAGAGTAACAAGGAACTTAATTTTTCTCGAGTGTTGACCGTGATCAAGAAAAGAAGGGACTACAAGTTGCAGGTGGAGTCACATGGAGTCTTTGAAGTAACAACGGTACTCACGGGATAAGCTCAAGTCTAATGTACATGGAAGTTTGACGCATTGACGAATTCATGGTGGTGGAGAATATTCGCCAAGGTGGAGTTTGTTAGAGTTATGTCGAATATAGTGTACAAGGTAGGTTACAGTTGGACTTGTAGCTGTATTGTGTTTACATAGGATATGTAGTCGTGTTCAAGTAGGACACTTGTATCCTAGCCTCTCATATATAGCGGGGTAGACACACGATGTAACCTATGCCAGCATAATAGCACAGGCGCGCAAGGGGGAGCTGGCGACGTGTGCCGGCGCCCGGGTGGCCGGTGTGCGGTATTGTGACGGTGTCATGGGGAGTCAGGCCCCGGGGATGTAGCCATATCGGTGAACCTCGTTAACAAATATCGGTGTCGTGCTCGTGTGATTGCTTGGTCCTCGGATGATCAACAGTATGCCTCGGATTTATTCTAACAATGTAGGACTGGATGGTGTCGTCTCGGCAGGCCGGGTTGTCGAGGTAGGGCGGCGGCGGGAGCCGGAGCCAGTGCCAGGCCTTGTCTTCATCGTTCCTCCCGGACCCGGATGGGTCGCAGTAGAGAAGAGCCTCGAAGTCGCTCGAGTTGGACGTGTTGATGGCGTAGAGGGCGTCAGGGTGATGGTCTTTAGCGGCGTCGGGGTTGGCGGTGGTGACGCAGATGGAGATGAGGCTCCGCCACTTGGACGTGTTGAGCCGGGGCAGCATCTTGGTGGAGCCGACGTAGTCATCGTCGTCGGCATCGGCGTCGTGCAAGACGGCGTGCCCGGTCGAGTCGATCGCGACGATCTTGCCCTCGCCGTCTCGTTCGTAGAAAGGTATGAAATCGAGCATCGAGTTGGCCGTGCGGGATGATTTGAATCTGGCGTCTGGCCCGGGGAGGTCCAGGGTGCTCGTAAATGGCGGCGACATCCTTCGATTCTCCCTATTGGCTTGCGATGTTTGCGCCACTGCCTCCACCATGGACGGGTAGAAGAGGTTCTCCTCGGGCATCATGCGGCTCAGCCAGTACGAGCCGCCGACGCGGAGATCCTTCATCACCACGTTGATGAATTGCCGGGCAGCGAATCAACCTGTGATTGAGTTGGTTAGGTGGACAGTGGTATCCTCAACCCATCAAGGTTCAAATCCTGGTGCTCGCATTATTCCTGGATTTATTTCAGGATTTCCGGCGATGCGCTTTCAGTGGGAGGAGACGTTCCCATCGACGACGAGGCGCCTACGGTGACTTCGTAAATCTCAAGATGATATGCCGGCTCAGTCTTTCGGAGGTGCTCATAGGGGTAGGGTGTACGTGTGTGCGTTCATAGGGATGAGTGTATGCGCGTGTATATGAGCGCTTGTGTCTGTACTGATGCTCAAAAAAAAACTGCCGGGCAAACATGTCCGCAGTCCTCCTGCCGGCAGCAGGCCGGAAGACCGGGGTCGAAGCTGGATTCGTTAAGATGAAAGAGGCCTTCGACTAAAGGTGCGATGGATGGAGGATTTCAGAGGGGCGGCGGCGGCGATAAGGGCTGGAGTCTGAGACTTAGGTTTGAAGATTTTAACACCGGTGAAATATTCAAACATCACCCCCAAAAGTTTCGGCCCTCGCGTTGTCCCCGTGGGCAACTCGAGGGCGGCTAGGGTTATCGCTCACCAATAGCTCTTTCTCCTCATCTTCCTTGCCAATGCCAGAGGCAACCAACGGCCTCGCCCGCATGGTCGCCGGTGAAGGTGGCGGCGAAACCTCGACTGCTTCCTGCTTTTGGTTGATGGCCCATGGACTCCGAGGAGGTGCCCCTTGAGCGGCAGGGGCGCACGGGAGTGGGTCGGGGTCCTCGACCATGTGGATGGCGTAGGCATGTCACTACCAGAATAACTGGCGATGCCGACGGCCGAACCTATGCCGACGGCCCCCGTCGACATAGATAGGCCTATCCCGACAGCCCAGCCCAGGCCGTCGGCATAGAAAAGCCGTCGGCGTATATCCATCTATGCCGACGGACCCCGTCGACAAAGCTCAGCCGTCAGCGTCGCGAGAAATATGCCTACGGTGGTCGTCGACATAGAGGAGCCCGTCGGCATAGCACGTGGGCCTGGCTACCCGGGCGGAAACGACCTTTTGACGGCGTCAGTCTACGCCAACGGTGAGCGTGGTGTGTGGCCGGGAAACAATATCACATGGGAACCAACATTCAAAGAAAAATTCATGAAAACCATGTTCAAAGGTTTCGAAGAAAATCTAAAAAAATATATGAGATGTTAAGAGGGTGATCATGTTCTATTGCAATGTGAAATACCAATAGAACATCATTCTCTTAGTATCCCATCTTTTTTGAGATTTTTTCGAAACTTCAAAACATCTTTTTTGCATGGTTTTCAATGGTTTCCCCGAATGATGGTTACCATGTGATATTCCCCCGCTTGGCAGGTGGGCGGCTTCGGCCAGTGGCGGCTCAAGATGGCACTGGGGCCTAGAAATTCGTGTCCTCATGGATTTTTTATCCTATTAGGGGACAGGTGATGGGCCTATTTCTATCCCCGCGAGGCTGCTCATGGGTAACATCTAAAACCCATAAGGTTTCGCGGGTGCAATCCCGTTGGAGCACTACCCACACCCAAAACCTGCCAAACCCGTGAAACATAAGGCATGTAGTCCTGAGAATAGACCTGGGTTGGCCAAAAGCCCATTATCCCGGCTCTGTGCACAAATTAAAATAACACTTGTAGCTGCCAGCTTACTACAGTCCCTCATCTAAACCGCAGACCCAGCCCCAAAAATCTCGAATCCACGCACCCATATGCTTACCTCCGAGTGCCGCCTCCCAAATGTTGCTATTGTTTCTGATGACCGCTCGCGGGGATGAGTTCCCCCGTGTAGGGGAAACCAGATAGGGATGGGAAACCTGGAGGGTCGGGGACATGGATGGGCAAGCAAAACCCAACGGGTTTCGTCCCCTTTGCCATCTTGAGTGGCAGCCCCAAAAATGGGCAAAGTCCCGAGCGATTGGGCTAGGTCGCTAGTGTAGCTATACAAAGCCCAATGGGTTGTGGCCCGCCCAACCATGTGATTTTGTACATTGTGCATCTACTCCCGCACCTTCAAACAAGAGCCCACAAGCTATTTTCTTTTGTAAGCTCCGCCACTGGGCCAGGCCCCAGGTTAGCACTGTAGCTATAGTGATTTGCTATAGTCACGAAGTGGTTGGGCCTCACGCAGGCCACACCCATGGGACCTCCTACGTGATGTGCTCTGCGGCATATTGCCACCGCGTTGTAAGCTCCGCCACTGGGCCAGGCCCCAGGTTAGCACTGTAGCTATAGTGATTTGCTATAGTCACGAAGTGGTTGGGCCTCACGCAGGCCACACCCATGGGACCTCCTACGTGATGTGCTCTGCGGCATATTGCCACCGCGACGCACACACGGAGCCCCGACCGGGCTGGCCCATTTAGGCATCGTGACGATATAAAAATATAGCGAAAAATCCGACTGACAAGGGAATCGAACTCCTTACCTCCAGCTCGGGAGGCATTATCGCTAGCCACTCGGGCTGGCGACTCCTACTGACATTCAAATAAGCGAAACCTAGTAAAGAATGTAAAGACAGAAATCCGATATTTTTCAGAGTTTTCGATCATTCTCTTGGAAATTATGGACAAAGTTATAAAAATTTGAGCAATGTTTGAAAGCGTGAAATAGAATTTTGAATTATTGAACAAACTTTGAACACTTATCGAAACATGTGATTTTTTTTAAATTAGAACACAAATTTAAAAACATGAACAATTTTTAAAAACTATGAAGAATAATTCGAAAATGTGAACATATTTTGAAATTCAGAACATTTTTTGAAATTTTGAACAAAAAATTGAAAACAGGGACAGTTTTTGAACTCTAGAACATATTTGTAAAATGCGAACATTTAACAACTTCTAGAAGATTTTTGAAAAAATGGACATATTTTAAATTTGAGAACAAAATTTGAAAAGGGGAACATATTTCGAAGTGTTGAATGTATCTTCTATATCTAAATAGCTAGCCCCCACTAACTATTTCTATCAGCGTGCAAGCATGCCACATCATCCCCCAATATGCATGAGACAAAGGCCCACCCCCACTATCAGATGTCTCTGAACATGCAAGCATGCCACTTAATCATCAAACATGCATGAAAAAAACACTCATCTGAACATGCAAACATACACAAGAATTTCATTCGATTATGCTATTCATATTTAATAACCATTCTACAACTATATAGTACTTGAACATAATAAATTATATGTATTTTCTGTTTTAGTTTTTTATATTATTACTTCAAATATTCATGTTTCATACAACAAATCACACTGAAATATGTTGCAAAATATTCCTGCAACAACATGCGGGGTATCATCTATTATAGGAAAGGCAAACAAATTCTGAAAATTTTGGAGTTTTATTAAAATCCAAAAATTTATTTAAAAAAACACGAATAACTTTATGAAACGCAAATATATTTTTTGAAACTTGAACATTTTTTGAAAATGTGAACAGATTTTTAAAGGCAAAAAATTTTCCTAAAATTTCAACAAAAGCATTTTTTGAAATCATGAACATTTTTTGAAAATCATTAAGATTTTTTAACACCTGAACATTTTTTGAAAATTTTGAACAAAAGCATTTGCAACATTTTATGAAAACAAGAACATTTTTTGAAAATCACGAACATTTTTCGAAATTATGACTTTTTTCAAAAAACATTTTTTTAAAAATTTGTACATTTTTTAAAAGCAAGAACACTTTTTCTAAATGTATGAACAATTTTCTAACATGAACTTAGTTTAAAAAGGATAAATGACGTTGGAAAGAAAAAAGAAACAGAAAATGAAAAAAAGAAAAGAAACAGAAAAAAAGAAAACAGAAAAACCAGTAAAAGAAAAAAACCTGTTCAGGAAACCTTCTAGAAGGTTTCCAAAACCGGCTGGCTAGTGACGGTTGGACGCGCAAAAACTGGGCCGGCTCTTTGCGTCGCTGCTCGGTTGCTCGCCTATGCGAAGCGCCGGCGGTTTGACGCAAAGAGCATCAAATAGGATATTCCACGCCCATGCTGCATGGGGTCTGGATCAGCCGTTGGTCTAGCGCAACGTTAGATCTGAAGGTCCGCTCCTCTTTCCCTTTTTGGTTCACATCCCGCCGGGTCTAGTGTCGATGACCTTGTTTCATCGGGCTGCTGGTGGCTAGGCTTGGTGGTGAGAGTTGGGTTTGGAGAAATCCTTGGTTGGCTTGGCCGATCATGTCTGTGGCATATACATATACACTAATAAAAAATGTTATAAATTTGAGGAACTAGAAGTCGAAGATGACAACATTCTTTTGAATCCAATTCTAAATTATACTAGAAAGATGGAAAGGCCATGAGGATGGGAAAACAAAACAAACATTTTTAATTAAGTTCTCCTTTTTTTTTGGAAATTTCTTACCATCCTTTCATTTTTTACACAATATTTTTTTAGAATGCTATCTGTAAAAATATATTTGTTTGCAAACCAAAAATAGTATAATTAATATTCCTTAAAATAGATATACTACATGCGGAAACGACAGATCTGCAAGGACATTCACAATATGCAGACGACCACAAAATTTCACCTTCATGCACGGTGTTGTAGACTTAGAAAAGAACTATTCATGCAGCCATATGAACAACCAACCGTCCCTCCTCAACTCATGTTCTATTTATTGACTAAATAAATTTTCAGTCCACTGTTTTCAGGAAAATAATAATTTCTAGAATAATTTTATGTCTGGAAATTAAGCAATACTGCAGGGTTACCATGATACATGACTTTCACAGGAACACGAATATGGGAGTACATTTGTTCTGGGACGGTGAATTTATTAGAAGACTTACCAATAAGCACCATCTTACCTTGACCCCTGATTATACAGCTCAAATTAGCCTCACCATCCTATTTATTTGATCCCTTCATGTATGTTACTCTCATACAAGTTATAATGCTCGGAGAAAATTGGAGTCACAGCCGCCTGCTGGTACACTATCTTGCTACTTACTGTGAGGTTATCCTCTATAATTTTACGATTATTATCTTTCCAATGCCTTCAGCAATTATGTTTGCAGATGAATGAATACTTGCATTATTTTGCATCCCATCTATACACGTTTATTGGTTCTTCTTATGGATTATTGTTAAATTTTGCTATCTAATTTCCTACAATAGAACAATGAAACACGGATGGTTATGCTACATGGAGGGCCAGAGTTTCACTATTCATTTTGTCATGCACGCTCAAAACAAAACCAAAAGATATCATCGGATTGTAGCACTGTAGGTTGTTTCCCTAGTTAGCCCTATGGGATGTCGTACACACTTCAAGTTTAAAACTTTCCTTCCAGTTGTTGAAAAACATGTTGCCTCACTATCATGCCTCGCTTTTGTAGGAGATCTTGCAGCTTCCGCTCATCGGCGATCTTAATGGAGTGGCTAAACAAAATATTCAGATAAATATGAAGAGTCTATTCTCTCATTTCAGTTTTTTTGAAGAACCAAGAATGCCAAGTACAAGTCAACTTCGAATTGTTTCTTTGCTACGAATGAAAAAGATAAAATCATGTGAGGAGGGAATTTCTAGACAAGGTACAACCAATAGGTATAAGCCTTTCAAAAAAGTTATCATGCCAATATAAATAAATAAATTAGTTTTGTTTCTGTACGGTACTGCTTCCTTAGCAAATAAAATAGTTATACCGATGTATGCTATTCATCATGCCTTTTTGGATGTGCTTTACCTGTACTATCATATGCCCACACATTATTTTTCCCGTTGTTAAGATTTGGCTACACGAATTTGAACTTCTTTGTAGGAGAACAAATGCCTCATCTGGATCAACTATAGGCTAACCAAGTGTACTAGAATTACTTCAATGCTCATAAAATCCAACATAGTTACTTGGGAGAGGAATCGGTGCATGTTACTGATAATTCTATTTATGTTTGTGCATAAATATGTTTGCTCATCATTTCAAATGTAAATATGAATATTCCATTAGATCTCCAAAATCAGCATTTAAAATGTAATTGTAATGTTTAGCATTTCAAGCTGTATTTAATATTCATTCATACAATATATGCTTTTCTTTGAATCTGTTCATGGAAACCACAAAGTCCCGCAGCAACGCGCTGAATCCTTGTACAAATCAATGAGGTGGTGTAGCTAGGAATCAAATATTTACGATCTCTCGACTGAGAAATAGAAATTAGATACCACAACTGAGTTTTGTAATGTAAATTGTTGCATCATGTTCTTTTAGAAAATCCTAGGAGAGCACTCAGACAATGATACATATGTCATCCATTCATCCATAACCTCTACACTAAGTGTGATCTTCGCTCAATATTTTTTCGGATTAAAAGTTCAATAGAACATAGTGTTACTTCTATTGTTATGGTTCCCTGGTATTTGACTGCAACAAAATAACTAATGTTTCTTTGATATCGTATTTCTTACCCACAAAAGGTAGTTCACGGTCATAGTATTTTCCGAACTTTCTCACTGAATTGCCTTGAGCATTGAAGGGGGTGCAAAGAAGATGGTGCTGGTGCAACTCTGGCATAGTCCTATATTGAGGCTGCAGATGAGGCTTTTGAGGAAAATAGTTCTAAGAAATACTAATTCCTTACAATCTTTTCATCTTTTACCAAGGTAAAAACAATTTTTTGTACTATAAGTCATGGTGCAAGGTGAAGGTGTATGATGTGCTGACCTTTACATTATTATGTTCTGTCGGTTCGATAGCTCTCTCACGCATGTGGTTACTGATAATAATGCCATTCCCACAGATTAGTATGATGGAAATTGAAGCATTTTTATTAAATATTTATTTGAATTATTATTTGTGAGCATGCGGACATCATTATTTTTTTGTTCAATATATAGTGCATTCCACTTCAACTTTCTGGTATGTCTGTCCTTAAGGCTTTCCTCTCCTCTCTTCTTTAGATTGTCACTATCATATTGTGTTTGTCCATCACAATGATGCAAGTACGGGGGTGATCCTCCTTTCGTAAAAAAAATACATATTGTGTGTCGACTTCTCATAAATTGGATTTGCAACAGGGATGTATTTTAGTTTTGGTCCTATGACGTTCTAAACTTCAATGGTGGTTCAACATGATTTGTGTATCAAACCATCTTATCTAATTTTTACATGGATTGATGTTCTCTTATATTTGCCGATTTGGGTCGTTTCATAATTGACTCCAGAAGACTAACATTTGTATGTAGTCAACAATTTTCATCAATCAGCCATCCGTATCTACGGCAATCCTTTTATTGCAATTTAATTAACTTTATTCTTTCCTTGCACATTAAGGATCTCTACTCTTTATAAAGAAAATATTTGAGTTTGGTTACGTACACGTGTATAATACATGGTTTACTTTTTTCTTTTGCTCGGAGGAACGCAAAATTATCTTAACTGAAAACATGTATTTTTTTAGGGACCAAACTCATGTATTCGGTATTCCTACAGATAATTCTTCCATATATCCACACTGAATGGCTTACTCATATTTCCGCAGCAACGCGCGGGATATCATCTAGTTCTAAAAAAAAGTGTACCCACCCATGAAAAAACATGTACCTTGTCCGGTTTATACATGTTTCCCTTTTTTCAGTCAACAAATGTCCGGTATATAATAGATATACGTTGGAATATTCCGACAGAGATACAGTGTACTGCAGGGTAGATACAGAAAACTGGTAGGGGCCTAAGTGCAAAAGTGCTGCGCTGACCCGACTAGGCCTAGAAGCTGCAGAGTTATTTCGGACCGACCGAGTTGATTTGATCGGTGAGACCGAGTTGGTCCGGAAAATTACCAGAGAGTTGGCAACGTTCACTCAGTTGGACCGAAGCAAACCAATCGGTGAGACCGAGTTGATCCGAGAAATTGCAGAAGGATACAGAGAGTTGGCAACGTCCACTTGGTAGGATCGAAACGAACCAATCGGTGGGACCGAGTTGATCCGGGAAATTACCAAAGATTCCTGTGCGAGTTAGGTTAGGGTTTTTTATGTTTTGGACGGAATTTTTAGTCCTTTTCTTTTACGGGAAGTCCGGCCGCCTCATAAATAGATAAGAGGTGACGGCCGATTGAACAACACGCAATCGAACAATCAATTCACCACTTTTACCTTTACTTTTATCTCTCTCCCTTGTTCTTCTTCTTCTCGTTCTTCGTTCGTTCTTCTTCATTGCAGGGCGGCGAACCTCGAGGCCCTAGGGGCGGTCAGGCCGACCTAGGGCAACCCATAGCCGCCGCGCCCTGACGGGGTCCCTCCCGGGCGTGTGTGGTTTCGGGTCTACAAAAACGCCTGCCGGATTGCTTGCGTACCGCGCTTCCGGACGGGTCTCCTTTGACATGAGTTGTGGTGCATCACCCTCGGCGTTGGAGGTACACAATGACGTATTTGTGTGCGAACAATAATTACATATGAAGTATATAATGTGACTAAATAGATGATAAAAAATTACATGAATTAGAGACAAAGGCCTTGTATACAATCTTGTATAGGCTCTAGCCCACACTCCAGAGTCAGACCTTCTACTTATTCCTCTCCATACATAAAGGGGAAATTGTTCGGCTTTTTCTCTCTCTTGTATGACAATGATCAAATACATCCATTCTTCCATGCGTGTTGGTGTACATGGTGTTGAGATATGTATTTAGCACATGTATTCTTGTACTCCAAGTCTCCTACTTGTGTATAGTTGAGGATATGACTTGCCCTATGTACTATATATACTTGTGCATATGCACCTATCAATACATTGAGAGTTGCATCATATTCCTCTACATGGTATCAGCCTAACCCTCGGTCCCAGCCCTAGCCGCGCCGCCGTCGCCTCTCCAGGCCGCCGCCGCTCCCGCTGCACCGCGCCGCCGCCTCCCCGGCCGCCGCGCCTCCTCCCTCCCTCCACCACCAACCCCTCCCCGCCGCGCCTCCACCCTTCCCGCCGCGCCCCTACCCTCCCTGCCGCCCACCGCAGCTCCCGCCGAGCCGCCTCCCTCCCGAAACCCTAAACCCCCCTCTCGATCCCACCCGCGCCGCCATCCTCCACCGCTGCCATGTCGGCCCTCGGCACCTCCTCCTCCTCCAGCGCACCCCCTAGCAACCCGTTCGACTCCTCCTACGGGTCCGAGACGGATGAGCCCCAAGCTGCCGACATCCGCAACATCCACCTCTCCGATCACGTCCCCATCATCCTCTCCCACACCTCCGCAAACTACTATGCCTGGAAAACCTACTTCAATCCCCTCTTCCGTGAGTACAACCTTCGTGATCATGTGGACGGTCTTGCCAATTTCTTCGCCGGCGCCCACGACGCTAACTGGCTCGCCATCGACGCCACCCTCATCCGGTGGTTCTTCCTCACCGTCTCTCCGGACATCTTCCACACCGTCGTTCGCGATGGGGACGATGCTTACATGGTGTGGACCAAGATCAATGGCCTCTTCACCGACAACAAGCTTCAACGGATTGTTTTCTTGCAGCAGGAATTTTTTGGGTGTCACCAGAACGACTCCACCATCAACGCTTTTTGTCTCCGGTTCAAGACCCTCTCCGACGAGCTCAATGACGTCGGGTTCAAAGTGGGCGACGAGCTTCTCCTCTCGACGCTCACCGTCGGCCTCAACGAGGACTTGGCAACGCAGCCTCCAACCTCACCCTCATGGCCAACCCCACTTATGAGCGGGTGGTGGCCTATCTTCGTCTTGAGGAGCGACGGATGAAGCACCTCCGCACCCGCGCCGTCCACACCGCGCTAGCCGCCGGCCTCTCCGCCGGCGCCTCTACACCACCCTCGGCTCCCCGTCTTCCGGCCGTCCTGCACCCTATGCCGGTGCCGCAGCTGCCCCAACCACCCCGCAACGGTGGCAACGGCGGCAACCGTCACCGTGGTCGCGGCGGTCAACGCCAAGGCGGAGGCAAAGGTGGCGGCAGCGGTGGTCAAGCTCCTCAGCAGCAACCCCCGCCACCCTGGGCCGGTGGCTACAACCCCTGGACGAGGGTCGTGCACGCATACAACATGCCCGTGCCGCGGCCCCCCGCCCCGGGCATCCTCGGCCCCCACCAGGCGCTCCTGGCCGCGCCTCTCGGCGCCCCTCCTGCCGCGCCCTCCTATGGCGCGTACGGCGCCCCCTACTACAACCCGGCCCTTCTAGCGGCGCTGCAGCAGCCGCCACCCTACTCTGGTGGTGGTGGCGATTGGATCATGGACTCCGGTGCCACCGCTCATATGTCCGCTCATCCGGGTAACCTCTCCTCCGTCCATCCCACTTCCACTCCCTCCCACATCATCATCGGCAACGGTGTTGGTCTTCCCATCTCCCATGTCGGTTCTGCACCCTTTCCTTCTAACTGTCGACCTCTCTCTCTTAATAATGTCATTGTTTCTCCTCATCTCATTCAGAACTTAGTTTTCGTTCGAAATCTTTCTCGTGATAATTTTGTAACTATGGAATTTGATGAAGTTGGCTTTTCCGTTAAGGACGCTCGCACCAGGATGATTCGTCACCGCTGTGACAGTCCCGGCGAACTCTACCCAGTTTAGTCGCCATCATCTCCGGGTGGTCCTCGAGCCTTTTCCGCCGGCGTCGATCTTTGGCATGCTCATCTCGGGCATCCTAGCACTTCTTCACTTCATCAAATAATGAGAGGATTTACTTTTTCATGTAATAAAACGGCTGCTCACTCATGTGAAGCCTGCCGATTAGGAAAACATGTTCGCCTTCCTTTTAGTTCCTCTTCCACAGTTGCATCCTTTCCGTTTGAGTTAATTCATAGCGATGTATGGACATCTCCAGTACCTAGTAATTCTGGTTATCTTTATTATCTTGTCATACTGGATGATTACTCTCACTTTGTGTGGACATTTCCTCTTCGTAGGAAATCCGATGTTGCCGCTACTCTCATTGCATTCTATGCTTATGTCTCCACACAGTTCAGGCGACCCATACTCGCGCTTCAGACCGACAACGGGAAAGAATTCGACAATCTCACCATCCGCCATCTTCTTTCCTCCCAGGCACCGTGTTTCGTCTCATGTGTCCACACACCTCCCAGCAGAATGGCCGTGCCGAGCGCATCCTACGCACCCTCAATGAGTGTGTGCGCACCCTTCTTTTCCATGCCTACATGCCGTCTCGGTTTTGGCCCGATGCCCTTGCCACCGCCACCCTCCTCCTCAATCTCCGGCCATGCCGTCCGCGCTGGAACTATGCGCCTCACCATCCCTTATATGGCACTCCTCCCTCCTACGATGGTCTCCGTATTTTCGGTTGCGTTGCTACCCCAACACCACCGCCACCACCGCTCATAAACTCTCTCCTCGTTCCGTTCCATGTGTCTTCCTTGGTTACCCGGCTAACACTAAGGGTTATCGCTGCTACGACCCTGTGTCTCACCGTGTCATCACCTCACGACACGTGTACTTTGATGAGCTTGTGTTTCCCTTTGCACAGGAACAGGTGGTGCCGTCTTCCCCTCCCACGGAGGGCTCTCCTCCGCGCCGCCGCTAGCTGTCGACCTTGGGTGCTCCGGCAGCCCCGCCCGCGGCTCCCTCCTCCGGATCGGGGCCATCCGCGGCTCCCTCCTCCGTCTCGACGCCCTCGTGTCCTGGAGCCGCGTCGACGTCGTCCACATCGCCCCGGTCCCCCGCCATGCATGCTGGGCCGCATGTTGGGCCGCCGGCTGGGTCGACCTCTCCTGGCGCCGCCTCCCCTCGTGCGGCCTCTCCTGGCGCGGCTTCGACCCCGCCTCGGTCGCCCACCCCGTCGCCTGGCTCGGCCTCGACTTCCGCTCGGCCCGCCTCTCCCGTCGACGACGTGGAGGCCACCACCTCTCCTGTGGACGCCGTGGATGCCACGGCCTCACCGCCACCCGCGGCTGCTCCGACGGCCATGCACGTCACCCGCTCGCGCACCGGTGTCTTTTGCCCGAGTTCCCTCTATGTGGATGACTACGTCTGCACCGCCTCGACGTCCGCTCCTTCCCTGCTGTCGCCCTTAGTTCGGGCCGCTCTCCGTGACCCTCTCTGGATGGCCGCCATGCAGGAGGAGTTCGACGCTTTGCAGCGGAACCGGACTTGGCAGCTTGTTCCCCGTCCCCGGCACGCTAACGTGATCACCAGGAAGTGGGTCTTCAAACACAAGCTTTGTCCCGATGACACTCTTGATCGCTACAAGGCGCGTTGGGTTGTTCGTGGTTCCTGGCAACACGTCGGTGTGGACTTCACCGACACCTTCGCCCCGGTTGTTAAGCCCGGGACGATCCACACTGTTTTATAGTTAGCGGTCTCTCGTGCCTGGCCGGTTCATCAGATGGACGTCTCCAACGCGTTTCTGCATGGTCATCTTGAGGAGCAGGTCTTCAGCAGCCCACGGGGTTTGTTGACCCAGTGTGTCCTGATCATGTGTGTCTGCTCTCACGCTCATTGTATGGGCTCAAGCAGGCTCCTCGTGCCTAGTACCAGCGCATCGCAGCGTTTCTTCACCAACTCGGCTTCCGCTCTACACGCTCCGATGCTTCGCTGTTTGTTTATCACCAGGGCACCGACATGGCATACTTTCTACTCTATGTTGACGACATCATCCTGACGGCTTGCACCTCTGAGCTTCTTCGCCGGCTTACTGATCGTCTTCGTGTGGAGTTTGCCATCAAGGACTTGGGTCCGTTGCACTACTTCCTCGGTGTTGAGGTGGTGCGTCGTCCTGATGGTTTCTTTCTTCATCAACGGAAGTACGCTCATGAGCTCCTCGACCGTGCTGGAATGCTTAACTGCAAACCGGCCACCACTCCTGTCGACACGAAGGCCAAGCTCTCTGCTACTGATGGTACTCCCGCTCCGGATGCTGGCTTCTACCGGTCCTTTGTTGGTGCTCTCCAGTACCTCACTCTCACTCGACCGGAGCTTCAGTACGCGGTTCAGCAGGTTTGCCTGCATATGCATGCTCCTCGAGACGTTCACTGGACTGCTGTTAAGCGGATTCTCCGCTACATCCGTGGTGCTATGGAGCTTGGTCTTACTCTGCGCGCCTTCACTGCCACTGATCTAGTCGCCTACTCCGACGCCGACTGGGCTGGCTGCCCGGACACCCGTCATTCTACTTCGGGTTACTGCATCTTCCTTGGACCATCCCTGGTGTCGTGGTCGTCCAAGCGGCAGCCCACCGTCTCGCGGTCTAGCGCCGAGGCTGAGTACCGCGTTGTGGCTAACGTTGTTGCTGAGTGTTCCTGGCTTCATCAGCTTCTTCACGAGCTCTCATGTCCTGTTGAGAAGGCCACGGTCATCTACTGCGACAACACCACCGCTGTCTACCTCTCCGCCAATCCGGTTCATCATCGTCGCACCAAGCACATTGAGCTTGATATCCATTTTGTTCGGGATCAGGTGGCTCTTGGCCATGTCCGTGTTCTGCATGTTCCCACCTCCCAACAATTTGCCGACATCATGACCAAAGGCTTGCCCACGACGTCTTTCGAGGAATTCCGGTCCAGTCTCT